>NC_064621.1:15497045-15800075 GCF_023898315.1 Schistocerca nitens | reverse complement strand
TCTCACACGGTTTAAAGAACACATTCGGAATAGCGAATACAACCAATCAAAATTTTTTCTCTGCGTACAACATAGTCGACACACGGTAGATACAACTGAACATACATTGCAGCTACTTCATTAAATTGCGAAGGGTCCTACCATGAACATTCTCGAGGAACTTGAAATTTATACGTACATAAGAAACCAAGGACAAGACATAGAACGAATAGACAGATCTTAAACATCAGTTTTTTAAATTCAGAATAAAGACGAATAAATTCAAAGGACAGTGCACAGCCAAAGATGGCGTACACCAAAATCAAGCGTTAACACCGTCGCTCATACACACACACACCCTGGAAACATACGGCAGTGAGTCAATACAATTCGTTCGAGAATGTCACAATTTACGAAAAATTATAGAAAATAGTTAACAAAAGCACACAGGTCAAGTAATAAACTCCTACCCAGGAAGCACTTGTAAATTAGTGGCATCTACGGTCGGCAGAAGCGCGAACTACTATGAACGTAAAGCAACCATAAATACACGCGCAAAAAATAATGTGTATCTCATCTGTATAACAGTGCTTATACTTCGTAAACACATTCCATCGTAGCTGTGAAGCTGTCAAATTACTGTCATAACTACCTTAATCCAGCAAATGTAGAACGACAGTCAAAATGCAGTTACCAAAGATATTATATGTATGTCAATCCACGTAGGCTGTATGTACGTAAGTAACGATCCATGTTCAATGTTCTACTATAACATAAAGATATGTTACCAAAGTAGTGTCACCCACATTGTCCGGCAGTTCACTCGATAGTGACAATTCAGCCTAAACAGATCTGTAGTGAAAGTGAAAGAAATGAAAATTATTATCACACAGCAGCGAAAAAAAAAAAACATATCTATTTGCTGTATCGGATATGAGCACTAACAGACCAGAATAGAGATATCAATATTTTCCAGTACCATCTCCACGTAACTCGCCGTGTTTTGTACGGCGCAAAAGACACGGGATGATACAGCATTCTACAACTCTGCTTCATTGCTGTCAAGAAAACATTGCATGTATACAATGATCTCGCCAAATGCCGCCCAAAGCATCTTAAGATCACCATTGTAGGCCGAAACGAGTTATGATTGTGTCATAAAACGCGATGTGTCAGAAAGAAACAAAACATTGTAATAGCTGACATTGCTGCGCAAATAATCGCCGAGCCCGAGCCATTCTTTGGACATAAAACTCTGCCAGTAATTGTAAACAGTGCGAAATGAGACCAATGCGACAATGACATTCATCCATTGCTCCATGGTCCAGGTTTTATGGCGTCAGTATAACCCTTTCCCGTTAAGTGTATTTGCATGACTGAAGAATGGATTTGGAAATCCAACTCGCCGTGCAGTTCCCCTTTCTGGAGTTCCCTTCATGTCGTTTCGGTGTTGACAGGGTTCGCGAGGGCGGCATTGAGTTCCGCGCTGAATTTTGCAGCTGTCTTCCTGTTATTTTTCATCAAAATACACTTCAATGATCATCTGCCACGATCACTCGACACAGACTTTCGTCCAGATTGTGACTTAAAAAGCAAGATATTCTTCCGCTTTCCCTGTACGCGTAATAAATTTCCGATACCTTTGCTACAGAAGCAACCACCGTACGACCACCAGCAATTTGCTCACGTTCGAAATCACTGAGCTCCGACATAATGTACTCACCACAGCTCACAGCACTGTTCTTACCACAGCTGACACGTAACTCACAGAGCATGTTGGTGAGGAGCCGTCCGTGGTCGAACACAACCTGTAGGCTTGGGTAGCATCTGCATTTATGTTGAGGCACGCTTATTTTGCGGTGCTTCCATAGTTTTCTTCAACTCCTCTATATCCGCCACCACGGATTACTAATTTAATATTTTGTATTTCAGAGTATTGTCGGTTTTGTAATTATGATATGTTGTTAGTTTGATCTTACGTACCTATTGTAACACACACTTATCATAAATGTAAACTGTACACGACACCCATTCTAGTTGCAAATCAAGCTGCCAGATTTATGTGCTGTGAGCAGCTTTCATGTGTCACTAATGTGGGTGGTTTACGAAGCCAGGAATTGTAAAGGCAAGGCGTGTGGGCGACGACAAGGACAGGCGAGCGGCGGAAGTGCGCTGCACTCTGTACCTATTCGCAGGTACGAGAAGGGAACGCTCTCTGGTGGAATGCTCGCAAAAGAAACACATTAAAATGTGAACTGCGTGAGTATACTCCATTCTACTTTTAATTTTTTTACACTGACAGTAATTTTATTTTAACTTCGTAACTGTTTTGTTTTAACAAAGTTACTTATCATCTTTATGCACTACAAATACAGAATGACACTTCCTAACATACTCGCTGACTGTGAATTGATTATTCGTTACTGAATTGTCAAGGTTGCGGACAACACATAAAACCGACGGATTCTTCTGCATCTACAATGGGTATCGTAGACATTTTTACATTTATCGTGGTGAGTGTTTCAAGTAAGGTATATAAGATCGAATCTGCTATGTCTTTTACTTGTCTGTGCAGATCTGAAGTTGTTCAAAAATTTTTAATATAACCAGTAATCATTACAAAGACAAGTGCGACATTAGACTGCAACAACAAATATTACATTAAGCTTTTGTATGTCCATTCTTTTAGCAGGAGGTCTTTGGGAAGTTGAAACTGGTAGCGACAAAATAAAATGAAATCATAAGCACGGCTATAGGTGTTTTTGTTTATCACAGTATTACATTATGTATGAGTTCGCTTTTATTCGCAACTCGTTGAGGAAATGCTACTGTGACACCAGTCTAAACTGCTAACCGCTGCAGCGACTTTCTAAAAAGTCTTCCCAATACCGCTCCTAAATCGTCTGCTTTGCTAAAACTGACCAGCCACCTTCGCAGTCCCAACAGCGATTTTGCAATAAATAAAAAACCCTGTACTATTAATACATTATTTTGAAATTTTTTAATAAAGGTTCGCTCATTCCATTGCACAAAATTTGAGACCTGCGATTGATGTATTCTGGCGTTTTGCAATAAAAATTAAAACTGATAATTAACAGATAATTATTAATCACCTTTGAGTCTGTGTTATTTTGGACGGATTAAAACGATTGCTATGGCCTAGTGATTATCTGTTCCAATTGCGCTGTCAGACATTGACGTAAATTACGCTTTTTGAAGTTTTGATGAAAGTAACTACAAACGAAGTGCCTTTGATGTCTTCAGTTCATTACCTCGTTTCAGTCCACAAAAAATGGTAATTTAGTGATACATGAAGAATAAAACAAGATATATATATAGAGACAATATGAAACAAGTTTTTCCATAGCATAGGTACGACTGGGGAACTCGGAGAATTATTTCAGCACTTTGCTTTCCCAACTAGGTTTTTACTTAAAATTGTGCGTAAATCAAATTATAATGAAGGTTAACAATTTATTTGGTGGTTGCTAAAGAAATTTAAACCTGAGGAATTTAAAATGTATAGAGTTTTGTACTTGATGAGTCGATGCATTAAGCCGACATATATCCTGCCTGTCACAAGAATTTAGCGTTTCCTGGACGCTGCTAAGTACATTCAGATAACATCCTTTCGAAGAAGGATGTTCGACCAGTATTCTGCCACCAACATATAGCTAGTACATGGTTCATTGGAATTAGATGCGAAATCTTAGACATAGTACACAGGCGTGTGGACATTGACTTTTCCGTCGGTCAAGACGCAGATAGAGCTGGACAGTGGTTAGCGGATTGTGTACTGTGGCGTGCTGAAAAGAAATGGCACTGAATTTTTTATTCTATTCTCAATCTCGGTTGAGGTATTACGCTCTTTAAAAAAAAGAAAAAGAAAAAAAACGCACTACGAAGGAATTATCCGGATAGGACGGAAATCATTAGATGCAAATGTTGCTCTATGACGCATGGCACCCGAGAACATCGGCCACGGTTATGCGAACCTGAATGTCGGCCGCCATACGGCCCGACAACCAGGACTGTCGGTGTGGGATACCGTTTCTTTTCATAGCAGGACTCCTTTGGCTGTCATCTACCGCACCCGTCATGACAACGGTTCGTCGAGCATATTCTACGTCCCATTTTGTTCTCCTTAATAGCAAGTCATCCTGGGCTTGTGTTTCAGCAAGATAATGCCCGCCCTCACATGGCGAGAGTTTCTACTTCTTCTCTTCGTGCTTGCCAACCTTCATCAGCAAGGTCGCCGGATCTATCCCCGACTGAGAAAGTTTGGAGCATTATGGGCAGGGCCTTACAAATGTCTTGGGATTCTGACGACCTAACTCGCCAGTTGGACAGAATCTGGCACAGGTGGACGTGCAAAAAGTCTGTCAATCAGTGCCAAGCCGAGCAACCTCTCCCGTAAGGGCCATGCGTGGAACAACGCGTTATTGACTTTTTCAATTTGGGTAGTCCTTTTTCTTGAACAAATCATTAAACTTTTCTGAAATTGTACTCATTGTACACCACAGCTACCTATTTCCCTCCCTTTCGGGTAAGTCCCTCATGTGCGTCCCTTTTTTAATCTTAGAGTGTACATGTCACGCATGTTACTCGGTCAACTTTCCGCTTCGCTAATGCAAGTTGCAACCATCTACCACTGGAGGGCTCCTAATTGTAAAGTGTAACATGGCGATGTGCAATGTAACTGTATGAGTGAGTGAGAAAGAGTGTGCTGTGGTCGTGTGTCTGGCCACCCACACATGGAGAACCTTCCCCTTGACAATGACAATGCCAGACCGCACACAAACGCTGCGACGTATGTAACAATTCTACGTCTTCAGTTCACCGTCATCAGTCATCCCCCATAATGTTCCAACCTGGCCGCATCACCTATTTCCAGAACCCTCAAGGACTTCACTATGATAGTGATGCTGCGCAAGCAAAGGTGAGATGAGGTAGCTCTGTCCAAAAAATCAAACATTCTACAGGGACAGTATCAACAAAGCGGTCTTTTGTTGGGAAAAATACGTTCGTCGCCTGAATGACTATGCTGAGAAATAAATAACTACCGTAGATATGGTAAATAAAGGTGTAGAATGTTAATAACGTTTGCTTCATTTAAAAAGCTTTAAGAATTTTCACATAAAAATACGGAGTGATTGCATTTCAGCTCTCCCCCACATGCAGATGTAGAGAACGGTGTGTTACCTGAATGCTCCTGCAGTCCTGCTCTCTAATGAACAGAGATTTCAAGCAGAGGGTGAAGAGGCGGTCGCTCGTTACGTCAATGTGCTGCTTCGCACACATTTATTCATGTAGCGCATAATGTAATGAAAGCCTTAGAGCAGACATTTTGGAGGCTTCCCATTCGAGTATCCCAAGGGAAACATTTTAGTTTAAATGACTGTGGAGACTGTGTAGAGAAAAGGAAGGAACACCCATTACGATATAAAGTCACTTCTTGGAAGGAATCGTTTCAAAAGATTTTCCAGAAGTTTTTGAAAGAGTCAGTATGGGATCAATTGAGTCAGAGCTCAACCTGAGAACAGAGAAAGATTGGTAAGCACAACGGCCACGTTGTTTTCGTAGAAAGCCTCTTGACATTCGCCAAAAGCAGTTTAGGAATAGAATCTAGTGCTTTGGCCCCTGAGTCCAGTGTGTGTGTGTGTGTGTAAGAGAGAGAGAGAGAGGGGGGGAACACATGCGTACGTGTGTAGCTGCTGATGATGGTGACAAATGGTGGTACAGTAGAAGGTAAGAGTGACATCCGATCTCAGTACATCCATCTGTATTACAAGCTACCTATTTAAAGGTTCCCAAAGGCAAAAATAAAAACTGAATTTCAGTATTTCGTATAACGATTGACCAAATTTAAAATGCTCTCATAATCTACTTTTTAGGAGTATAATCTTACGCTGAAAGTTTAGCACTTTGATCGCATGTTAAAGTTATGAACTGTGTATATGGCTTCAGCCAGATAACCCGCCTCTTGCAAATTACCCAATCTGTATATATGATTGCAGGCTTTCTCGGCGTGTTCCAGTGACAATATCTTGTCAGGTGATCAGCCGAGTGGTGGTGTCGTGTTGTCGCAATGTTTCAACGATTTTCGTACCCATCATCTTCAGGCGAAGTTCACACATTGCTTGAAGATGGTGGGTACGAAAATCATTGAAACGGTGCGACAAGACGACGCCAACACTCGGCTGATCGCCTGACAAGATTTTATCACACCCAGTCTGTATTCATTCGGTATTTGAGATTGACAGTACGGTATTAGAGTAGTCACTTCTTTGTCACATTAACTCATTTGTAAAGCGATCAGACGCTCGACGCTGTTTTTTATACATGAGAGTTCGATCCTTTAAAGAATGTGAGAATGGGAGTGGTTACCGGTAGCTCAGTGTTGTCGAATAGTACCGACGTATAGCTGGAGTTAACGCACACGTCCGACAAACGGATCAGGGGCAGCCGTCTCACAAGCCATTACTCCGTGACACACAGACACGGGGTTAACGCTGAATACCTGGCAAAAGAAGAAATGGAGAGGAGCCAAAGTAGAGCAGCTCGTTTATTCAAAGGTTCGTGTAGTAAGCGCGGAAGTGACGCGGAAATGCTCATCCAACTACAGCGGCATACGTTACAAGAGAAGTGTTGACTATCGTGGCGCGATTTATTGTTCACTTTCCGAAGACCTACTTTCCTAGAAGAATCAACTAACTCATTGCTTACCGCGACGTGTATTTTGCCACAAGAACATTTCGGCAAAATTAGTGAGACCAGAGCTCATACGAATTCTTTCCAACGATAGTCTCCATCATGTTACCTTCCATTAGCAGCGTGAGTCCAATCAGCGACTGTGGTCTGGTTCATACATCGTAGAGCGTAGCAATCAGTCGTCCTTTTTTGCAGGTTTTACTTGGCAAATCCAGATTTCGGCTAGTGCCTAGCCATTATCAATTCACTATTTTCTAGTCTCAATCCATGTCAGTTCTCTGTTTTTCGGGCGTCAGTCACAGTTCTTCGAATACTACTGTTTAATTAGTAATATTTAAAGAACTGTGACTGACGCCCGAACAACAGAGAACTGACATGCATCGAGATTAGGAATAGTGGATTAATAATGTATAGGCACTAGCCGAAATCTGGATATGCCAAATAAAACGTGCAAAAAAGGACGACTGATTGCTGCGCTCTATCATTTATAAAACAATAGTCCTTCCCACCACCACTTGCCACTGGAACAGGAACACTGGCACGCAAAGTACCCTCCGCTACACAGCATAACGTAGCTTGAGGACTGTAGGTGTAGATCCTCCTCTTTCCGGGCACCACCAGGATTTGAACGCGTACCTCCGTCTCGACTCTCATATCACTAACAAACATTGGCGATGTCGTGTGCGAAATCGGGCAGTGTTCCATTAAATGAGTGATTTTAATTTGTAGTGATGCTTTTAATTAGTTTAATCAAATTAAACTAAGTGTTTCCAGAGACGTTCTCAAGTCTCAAACATTTATGATGTATGTACGGAGACTGAAGTGACCACGGGTAGGATTCGAAGCCGGACCTCCTGCCCAGTAGGCAGATTTGCTAACCACTGCGTCACCCTGGCACAGTGCTTCTGGTCAACCTAACGGACTACTTTAGCACGCCTCCCTCCTCAATCCAAATTCCTGTTCATGCCGTGTGGGCCGAGGCCTCAGTGGGAATTTCGATTGAGGAGCGAGGCGTGCTACGGTAATCCGTGCAGTTGTGCAGAGCCGTTGTGTCAGGGTGGCGTAGTGGTTAGCAAATCTGCCTACTGAGCAGGAGGTCCGGGTTCGAATCCTGCCTTTGGTACAGGTTTTCATTCGTCGCTTCAATCTGCACATATCTATTAATTAGTTTAGTTTAATCGAGTTTATCGCACGGGAAGAAGTGATGATTACGTAAGTGACGGGTCCCGTTTTCAACTAATAAATGGGCGCCGTAGCGACGGACCCCCCGGCGTATTTTACGGGTGGCGCCAGCCGCCTGACAGTCCCCTGCGACCGTGCGGAGGTCTCACGTCGCGAGGCAGTCGGTCCACCCCTTTCCCTCGCTCTGGCCGGCCGTGTCGGGGATCTGCGGCGTGGAAAGCGCTGTCCCGGACCGTGAAAACCGATCGGAATAAATCAGGCTGTGAATAATAGAGGGCGAGCGTCCGACCGCCTGTTTACTGGCAGGGATTTCGGCAGCGCCGCCGGCTGCCGTTTCCACCTGAGAGGTTGAAGCGAGGCCGACGCCTACGTCTCGGCTAGAGACTATCTTTTCTCTTCCTACACTTTTATGTTTTCCGCCGTGTCGCCCCGAACAATTTACTTTCGTTTTTCTTCGTAGTGGAAGTTTTTCGATGCGGTGGTTATGTCGCATTGATAATCTGCTGCTGAAGCTTTAAACTTTTTCTGTGTAGTGCGCCAATACCTCGACAATGTTTCGGGAGTGCTGCTGGTCGCCATCTATTACAGTAGCGACTGACTAGCGCTGCTGCATGGCGGTAGCAAGCAGCAATGTGCAGGCCAGCAACCGAGGCGGGGTACTCAGTAACTGCTAGAGTTCCTGTTAGCCGGCCGCTGGTGGCCGAGCGGTTCTAGGCACTTCAGTCTGGAACCGCGCGACCGCTACAGTCGCAGGTTCGAATCGTGTCTCGGGCATGGATGTGTGTGATGTCCTTAGTAAGGTTTAAGCAGTTCTAAGTTCTAGGGGACTGATGACCACAGATGTTAAGTCCCATAGTGCTCAGAGCCATTTGAAACATTTAGTTCCTGTTATTTTTCTTGTTCAGATCTCCCTGTTCACACATATCGATAAAATGAACATCGCACGAGACTAGAGTTGTAAAATTGCCGTAGTTCATCATAAGCAAGCGTACACTACGGTAGTTTTCCTAGTAGTTGTGGTCAACGAAGATGGTAATCGCGTTACTTGTACGTTACGTGTGTTGTATATCTGTCGCTTGCTACCTCATTGAATTGTTCACGTAAGCAATCAGAGTCTTACTAAATTTCTCTATAAACTGGAAGCAGTGAACTGTACATTACGGGCAAGCGTAATCTACGGCACATCTTTGTTCCAAATAGTTATCCTCCTCTCTGTTACTTAAAAATAAACAGCAGAATTGAAATTGTCAACCGTTAGTTCAGGTTTTGTAAGGTGAACAGAGGAATGTTGTAGTAAAAACAAAATAAAGAAAACAAACAATACAGATCTATCATGTACCGCTGTAAAACGCACTGTCATCAAAATAAATGCAAAACAAATAAAAAATCAGAAAACAAAACGCATCAAACACCGTTACAGTACTTCGTCGAGCCTATATAAAAATTTCTGTTGTGTTCCGCACTTACCAATAATAACAAAAAACTCTTGCCTGTGATAGTAATGAACGTCATGCTGATTACAAAATAATACTAATAGTTAAATAGATTTTATTTACGTTTGTCCATGTTCTAATATGTGTGAATTCCTAAGGGGCCAAACCACTGAGGTCATCGGTCCCTAGACTTACACACTACTTAAACTACCTTAGACTAACTTATGCTAAGAACAACACACACACACCCATGCCCGAGGAAGGACTCGAACCTCCGGCGGGAGGGGCCGCGCAGTCCGTGAAATGGCGCCTCAAACCGCGCAGCCACTCCGTGTGGCGTTTGTCCATGTAAATCCTACTTACATCAAAAGTAATTGCTTTGATTGTGTAAGAGCGCATAACTTACGCAATCAAAGAGTTTTTATTACTTACAAAAGGTAATTTATTTAGCATTTACTACCGAACCATAGGTTTGCTAGAGAGCAACTCTACATTAGACTGATATGGGGCCACTTTGTTGAATGCGAATATGAAATTCCCCTTTAAAAATAATTTCGATTGTAAAGACACACAAACTGACGCGTTTCGTGCGGGCAGTATATTTGGGCCAATTGCAGTTACGTATACCAAAAAAGAAAAGAAAAAAATTACAAATATCTGCAACACCAAAGAAAAAGCGCCTGACGACTTTTATGAGAGACGCCTAAGCAGCTGTGCTGCATCTCGTACTACCTAACAGAGTAAACTGGTACAGTGATTCTCAGCTAGAAAACCTAAAGAACGAATTTCTTAAACTGGAGAAATATTTTATACAAGCACATCGACAATGTTAATTTTACTCTGTCTACGACCTTACAGATGGAGCATACGACTGGATCAGACGTGCCATACGAATGCCACAGAGTCCCTACACCCTGCTGCCTCCCAGGGACCAATAATAAAACATTCTAGCTTCACCAGGAAGCGTCAGCACACATATTGTCTCTAACAATAGTTGTTTCCCATGTGATGACTTTGGAACTAAATAGCGTGTACTTTTATTCAGTTATCAGACTTGTATCGGAAACATGCAAAACTTCAGTAGCGTTTCATATATACTCGTTTTTATCTCATTCCATAGATATGTGCTGATAACATTCATATAATTGTGCAGTTATATGATATTGGTCGCGAGAATATAAATTTTACGCCCGTGGATTTGGAGCACACCATTGTAGCAAACAGCGTAATATCAAAATTTATATTTTAATTACCACTGCTGGATAATTTTGTGAATGTCATTAGCAAAAGTCTTGGACATTTATGGCCTGTAGGTTGCAGTTCTTAAGCAGAGATGGAGATGACTGTACAGGACAGGCTAGCTGGGAGAGATGCATCAAACCAGTCTTCAGACTGAAGCCCACAGTAACAAGAGATCACAAGGGCCGGTCAATAAGTGGCGTAACACATTTTTTTCTGAAAGCAAGTTGTTTTTATTAAGGACTCCAATGCATCATATTACTCGCCACTCTTTTGGAGACAAAACTCTATATTTCAGCACAATCTTGAGGCCTTGCGTCACGTTACTGGCAGTGCCTGTATACCTGCGTCGTACCACTCTACTGATCGACGTCTGAGCCGAGGTCTTTCTGCATCAGTAACCTCTCCACCATTCATGCACTGCTTCCTGCGCAAGCAATTCCACACAGGTGGTCCTTAGTTGCTCTTTATGGTCTTCTGACAGGTGGCGAGGAACCAAGTTTGAGTACCCCAGTTGGTGGACGAAAGTGTCAGCGCTACCAACAAACACGTGCAGTTGTGCAGCAAGGTGTTCGACTGTGGTCTGTCAATCACCTCTCGAACGAGAGTTTCCGCAAGTTCGAACACTGCAGCAGTCACAGCTGCGTGTGGAATGAAATCTGTCAGTAGAGGAAACCGAAATCCACATAATTTATATGTTTTTAAAGTCGTAAATACAGTCCTACAGCAAGTATTATAAAGAGTACTTCTTATGTATATTACGTTTATTTGAAAATTCTCCAAGCATTCCCCTCACTACGGTAACCCATACCTAGGATATTTGTCATCAGTAATGTTACCTATCAGTCCAATCATCCGGAAAACTGTGGCTGCAATGTCAGTACTGATGATTTTCGGTTATGTTTACCTCATCCTCCCCAAGCCCACACCGCTCACGTATGGGTACTAGGTAGTCTACGTCTTATTCCAAAATATTTTCTTTCCAGAGAGTAAATCATATCTGTATCGAGATGGTAGAAATTTCTCACGTGTACCTGAGTTCTGTTTAACCCTCCCCTCAACTTTCAAGTATAATACAGGTCCTAGGAGTACCTTGACCACGTACGACTTACTTTCCCAGACTGCGAGTACACATGTGTACTGAATTTGACTGAAACTGCTAATGTACCTCAGATGAGCTACTGTTGCCCCCTCGGTTTTCGTGCGGTAGCGTTCTCGCTTCCCACGCCCGGGTTCCCGGGTTCGATTCCCGGCGGGGTCAGGGATTTTCTCTGCCTCGTGATGGCTGGGTGTTGTGTGATGTCCTTAGGTTAGTTAGGTTTAAGTTGTTCTAAGTTCCAGGGGACTGATGACCATAGATGTTAAGTCCCATAGTGCTCAGAGCCATTTGACCCATTTTTTGCCCCCTCGGTTTGATACAGAATGACCGTTGCAATACTGACGCTCGGTGAAAGCATGCCTTGCTGCTAGTTGCACAGAATGTCAGCAGAATATTTTTGTTGTCCTATGTCGTAGCAACACACTATATACGTAGAGAGATCTATTTTTGTCGTGGTCTTCAGTCAGAAAACTGGTTTGACACTGCCCTCCAAGCTAGTGTAACCTGTGCAAGAATCTCCATTTCTGCATAACAATTGCAACTGGACCTCCTAACTGTAGTGAAGCCTCTAATTTTCACCCTCACGACATCCTTGCCTCCATTATCAAATTAACGATTCTATTGTCTGTTGTGTCAACTTTCAATACCCACATTTCACTTCTGCACAAGGCTACGCTCCAGACAGATAGCTACAGAAAAGTCTTACGAACACGTTTATTCTCACGGAGTACAGATTCTCTCTCGCTAATGCGCATGTCTCTATCTACAAATGCCAGCTACTGCATCTGACCTTTTAAACTAGTTCCAGCCCGCTCCACTGCTGGGCAAATGTCGCTTCCTTTGTGGGTGGTGGTACATGTAGTACGTTCACAGAGGAAAATTGACAGTGACAGTTGGTCGAGAGGAGGAAAGCCAGACGGCGTTTCGTCCGTAGTTACACCTTCTGAAGCCGCCAAGTCCTCGAGCGCACTCTCCTGCCACAGACAGCCCGGGTGCGGGGCTTCGCCGTACGGAAAAAAATAAAACTGGACTCGGGAAAAATCCTTCAGAAAGCAACTCGGCAACTTCTGCGGAGCACGCTTTTTATTGCCAGTCCGTCAGCTGTGGGCACAGAAAAAGGAAGCGAGGCTGCAGCCGGCAGCCGGCGCCACTCCGCCCCTCCTCTCCTCTGCCGGCGTCGCGACGCCTCGCGCCACTGGCTGTCAGCGCGCTTAGCGCCGGCGGCACAGACGGACGCGGCCCGCCAGAAATGAAATCTCCGGTGATTCGCTGGCTGCATAATGCGCGCCCACACGGCCGCAGTCCGGGCAACGGTCCGTCTCCGGCAATTTGTCGTCGCTAGGCGGGCCGCGGCGTCTAGCGTCTCCCTGCCTGACGTCGCCGCAGGCTCTGTCCTGTCCTCCGCCTCATTCCGCGCCACATTTAATACCCCGCTTGCGGGAAGCTCCAGATATCTGACAGCCCAGGGTATCTCCGCTCACTTTAGCAAATTTGGTGAGCAACCACCATCCATTTCTTTTATCACCTTTTGGGGAACGTGCAGGTGCGTAATTCTGAAGGGTTTCATTCCACATGCTCGTTGACACTTTACCATCCCGAAGTACACTTAGAGCTGTAAAACTACCGTAGGCTACCGTAGACTGTCGCAAGTAAGTGTGGACTCCTTTGCTTTGGTCTGCCGCGCGGTCTGAGGGCGTCTTGCCACGTTCTGTGCGGCTGCCCGGCTGCCCGTCGGAGGTTCGAATCCTCCCTCGGTCATGGGTGTTGTGTTGTCCTTAGCGTAAGTAGTCAAGTTAGTTTAAGTAGTGTGTAAGACTAGCGACCGATGACGTTCGCAGTTTGGTCCCTTATCAATTCACAGACATTTGAACATTTTTTGCTTTGGTCACTTAAGGTCGTAACTACACTATCTGTATGTTGTGTGTGTTGCATACCTATCAGGCGTCACTTCATTTCGAACGCTTTGTTTGCATATCCGATCAGTGTCACTAAATTCCCCTAGAAAACGGAAGCAGTGAGCCGTCTGGAAATCGATTAACAGTATACAGGGTGTTACAAAAAGGTACGGCCAAACTTTCAGCAAACATTCCTCACACACAAAGAAAGAAAATATGTTATGTGGACATGTGTCCGGAAACGCTTACTTTCCATGTTAAAGCTAATTTTATTACTTCTCTTCAAATCACATTAATCATGGAATGGAAACACACAGTAACAGAACGTACCAGCGTGACTTCAAAAATTTTGTTACAGGAAATGTTCAAAATGTCCTCCGTTAGCGAGGATACTTGCATCCATCCTCCGTCGCATGGAATCCCTGATGCGCTGATGCAGCCCTGGAGAATGGCGTATTGTATCACAGCCGTCCACAATACGAGCACGTAGAGTCTCTACATTTGGTACCGGGTTGCGTAGACAAGAACTTTCAAATGCCCCCATAAATGAAAGTCAGGAGGGTTGAGGTCAGGAGAGCGTGGAGGCCATGGAATTGGTCCGCCTCTACCAATCCACCGGTCACCGAATCTGTTGTTGAGAAGCGTACGAAGACTTCGACTGAAATGTGCAGGAGCTCCATCGTGCATGAACCACATGTTGTGTCGTAATTGTAAAGGCACATGTTCTAGCAGCACAGTTAGAGTATCCCGTATGAAATCATGGCGGTGAATCGAGGAAGTACAGTACATACTGACGAAACTAAAATGAGCTCTAACATGGAAATTAAGCGTTTCCGGACGCATGTCCACATAACATCTTTTCTTCATTTGTGTGTGAGGAATGTTTCCTGAACGTTTGGCCGTACCTTTTTGTAACACCCTGTATATAACAGGCCATGTAACCTATGGAGCTTGTTTGTTAGACGTCGTTATCCTTCTGTTTGTTACTTAAAGGAAACAGTCTTTACAGCAAAATTGAAATTTTCAATATGTAGTTCAGGTGTATATGTAGTTCAGGTGTATTTCACGTTACAAATCAACAGTTTTAGAATAAAACCTGAACTAAATATTGAAAGTTTCAATTTTGCTGTAAATGTATATGGTTAGGAAACGTAATTTCTGAAGAAAAGGATATAACTTCAAAAAATACACAACATAAACATATCAATCATCGCTTCAATACCACGTCGAGCTTATATAAAACATGTTTCCGTTATTTATAAAAAAACTGTAGCACTTATTAATAGTAATAGTAACAGGAAACTCTTGCCTTTAATGATGGAGAACATTCTATTGAGTACATAAAAACATGTTTCCGTTATTTATAAAAAAACTGTAGCACTTATTAATAGTAATAGTAACAGGAAACTCTTGCCTTTAATGATGGAGAACATTCTATTGAGTACATAAAAAACAATAATAATGTAGATTTGTCTATGTTTGTTCGTCAGTCCTAAGTAAAATTACTCATATTTAATCATCTTACGCAGACTAGGAATATTTTAGGATGAAATAAAAAGTTATTATGAACACGTATTTATACAAAGTCATTTTTATGTAACTGAAGGATCGATACCCCCTGGTGTCGAAGGTTTCTTATTGTATCATTTGCTTGATTGCATTATCAGTTGTTCGTCACATTAACGGTATTAAATAAATAAACTTTCATTCCATTCAGAGCTGATGCCCGTCATCAATAACAGCATGAGATGTGACCCATACGGGCGCTAATACACCCTCGAAATGTCATTCTGAGGAAATTTTTACCACGTCTGAATCATCTATTGGGTAAATTCCTGATAATATTTGACTTGAAACTGCTTTGAAGATACGAAGGCAGTCATAAACTATCAGCTTACACTCACGACTGTTAAGTTATGTTATTATTTATTTTATTCGTTTTAGGTACGTGTCTACAGCCCTGGTACACATTGGGATCTTCGTGCCACAGTACAGTACCACTGTTGTAAGGAAGCCAAAACATAATGGGGCAGCCTTGGTCAAAGTTGAAGAGGCCGCGCCATTTTCTTTTGGGCCTCTGGCAGGTCGATATGGTACTGTGTCGGTGTTCAAAGTGTAGCGGGACAGCAACCAGTTATCTGTAAACAGAAAAAAATCGTTATGAAAGTCATTAAATTAAAACTTTATCACTACCCTAATAAGTCTCCCCGTCGCATCCCAGACATGCTCCACAGGTCACAAAAATGAAGATCCGGTAGGTCAGTCAAGGATCTGTACAGTCCTGATACCGTTTGTGGTGTGATCTGTAGTCTGGGGCAATGCGTCTTTCAGATATATGCCATTTGCAACCTTGGTTATGAATGATAAGACAACACGGTTTACCAGTCAAGCCACATTATGGTGGGTACTCAGTCTTCTTCCAATAACTGTTAATTTAGTCGTTTTATCATATCCAGTAGCTCCCAACATGACCATTCCATCATTCAGCTTCATAGGAAGTTCATCCTAGGAACTGGAGAGGTACTGCTCTCGAGATTCACTGCTTCCTGCGACCTCACACCGTGTCGCCTACGAACACGATGGCCTACCTCTGACAGCCGTAAACAGAACCCAGACTTATCGCCCCCTAGTAGCACACAATGCTCCAGCTGACTATGGATTACACTATCCAAATCTCTCGTACTTTGTGGAACGGTGTCGTCGATAAACGACGCGTGGAAACTCCACATCTCTATCCAGTTTCCAGTAATGTCTTCCGGACGGTTCGTGGTGACACTGGCTATAACCTCGGTTACTGTTGCTATTCACGTGTGTGTCAAACACAGTCGAGCAATTTTACGATCTTCTCGTGGTGTGGCCCCTCTGGGAAAGCTCGTCGCAACGTTTCCCTTTTAGATATTCTAGTGGTGTGGCCCCTTTGGAACAGCCCGTCCCCAAGGCTTCTTGGCATACTCGTAGCCTAAGGGTTTCTAGTCACCACTCATTCTGCATAAAATTGTCTGTGCGATCTGTCACTACAATGCTCTCACGACCATGATGCCAGTGAATCGATCATTCTCAAATTCAGAAAGACGACAAGGTACTGCAAATTCACATGGTTTGTGCTTGTGTTGCTCGCTAGAGTGGAGGCCTGAAACAAACCAGTTATATGACTGAAGGCAGCAACGGTAACACAGTGCAGCCGTCGGGCTATATGCAAAACCGTTCTTGATGCCTTATAAGTGAAGCATACACCCAGCCGGTCACTGACTTAGCTCATCTTTCGGACGACTGTAGTTCATACTTAGATGTTACGCAATATGCTGTTCTAGCACGTTGTGTGGCTTAACCGTTTTCCAAGTTAAAACTTTCACGAAAATGCTGGACATCGCAGTGCGAGGGCGGTAGTTGAGCAGTAATGTTAGCGCAACCACCTAACGAGGCAGACTATAAATTTTCCCGTACTGGTTGAGAGTCTCGTTTTTCTTTATTTCTTTTTTTTTTCTTGTTATCTTGCACCAAACACATGTACCGGTACCACTACAAAGGCTCATGCGCCTTTGGAAAGAAACAATAAAAATAATAATATTGGTAATCACTGTGTTATAATATCTTATGGGAGAGCGGGGCTAGCTGTTAGAGGGGTCTACTTGTCACACGCAAATTTCGAACTAACCGCTGGTAGTAACGCCCTTTCCTTGCAGTAGATGGTGTCGCCTGGCGATTGCTGGAGGTCGGGCTGTCAGTATTAGAGGGACAGCAACAAGGAACATTGTTTCTCCTTCTGTTTGTAATTTTTTCTTCCGTAACTATTTTCTGAATAGCAACGTTACCTTTCTGGGTATCAAGGCGGTGCTGCATCATGCAAAAGTGACAGCTTCAGGTGAGCGACAAAATTTTAAAATTTCTCCACAATTGAAAATTGTATGTTAAAGTTTCATCGGGAACTACCCCGCGTGACGTCCTTTCTTATTACGTATTTTGATTCTGAATTAAATATGATAAATTACAAAAATGACACAAACCGAGGCACAAAGTCAAAAGAGGCAAAAGTTCTTTACTGAGGAATGCCGGTAATTAATATGGGACAAAATTATTCTCAGTGAAAAAGGAGAAAACGAGCGGAAAGACAAAGGAGCACAAAAAAAAGTGCGGTGGGAGGGGTCATCTGACGAAGAGGCCGACTGGATTTGTATTGGGCGTGGTGACCCCTATTCCAAATAAGTACAACCAACAAAACGACGTCAGTGAACTAGGTGTTGAAAATGGGATCATAATTATTTTGCAAATTTTAAGACATTACAGTTCTAATAACGAAAATGGAGTGTATCACAATAGCGACTCTTTCAAAATGTCAGATTACCAGTAATTTGTAAAAACGAAACAGACTTCTCTAGAGTACTGATAACAAATTACGAGTGTGAATGACCAGGAATAATGTGAAGTGAGTGAAATGTTTGACAGATTAGCAAGAAATCTTCTGTAAATCTATACTGATGGTGCTACGTTAAGGTATGTCACATTAAAATAGCTCTGAAAACTTCTTGTGCAAAGGTATTGAAAAAATTGTATCAAATGGCCCCTGTCTTCCCTGTAACGTATAATAAGGAGTTGTGGCACAGTTGTGTCCGCGTTAGCGATTGCAGAATGTTTCTAAATTTTCGCAGGACAGGAAAAATATCTTCTATTGCGATTTCATTTACTCTTCATTCCTTGGTACTGCATTAATTGACAGCTCTGGTATTCGTACGTAAATTGGTAATACCCATAGTAGCCTCAAAAATTATACCTCTACGGCCATTCTTTTAAATGTTGATGAAATGTTTTTTCAGTTGACATTGTTAACAACAGTGTGTGTGGCAGAAAGTAGCATTCATAAAAAGTGCTTGGTGCAAGTCTGTGTTATGTTTTGATGTTTTTATAATCGATCCCACTACAATTGCAGTAGGTCTAACAGTGACGACTAGGAATAAATAATAACTATAATGACTTCACTGCGATAATTTCACAAAACAAAAATCTATCAGTACATAAATATTCACCTTATCACAAATTCTTAGCATACTTCTATTAAAATTTCGTCACGAATGTACCAAAATGATTGTTATTATTACATTATGATAACAGTAAACACAGCAGATGAAATTACTGTGGTGGATATCGTACTTTATCACTTGTCGGGAATTTTCCAAGGGTCTAGGACTACCTGATGTCTCGGCAGATCATCAGATTATTCGTGCAGACTACAGTAACGTGGCTTTCTGTAGGTGGCGGCTGGATACTTCCTCATCGCCAATGGATTTCAAGTGATCACTAAAATCTTCCGACAGTGCTCCAGTGCGCCAAGAACCACTGGGACCTCCTTCAGTGCTTTCCGACAGAGTCGCTCTAATTCGGTTTTCATTTCTTAGTATCTGTCAAGTTTTTCAAGTTGTTTTTTCAAATATTCTGCTACCACCTGGCAAGGCAATGTCGATGATAGTACTTCATTTTTCTCCGTAACTGCGATGTATGCTGTATTATGTTAAAAATTATTATTATTATTATTATTATTATTATGTTACGTATGAGCCACTATGGACTATGGTTTTTTGAACTGTTTCTCCTTTTTTTCTTCCACATTTCTCTCACAATTTCGCCGTATTCCTCTCTTCCTGCTCGTGTCCAAGTGGTTCCAGCCTACTTGTTGAGTTTTTCATGGAAACCTTTGGGATCTTATATTCCTTTCTGAGTGGCAGTCATTCTTCAATATCCTGTGCAGTAATTTAGAGGCCTTGGATGACCCATCACTTGTGCACCATGTCTTATCTAGTTTTATTTTACCGAAGAAAGTGAACACTCTTTTCGTCATTCATGCTTTGGATGTGGCCATAGAAAGCTATCCTTCTTTTCCTAATCATATCTATAATTTTTTCAACATGTGCTGACTAGTACGATATCTTCCTTATTGTGTTTGCTCTTTCACTGGTCCCTAAATTTTTTCTAGTACTTTTCTTTCGGTGATTTCCAGTGCTTCCAACATAGGCTATGTGGTTAGAGGTAACAGTTCTGCTGCTTAACGTGCTTCTGGGCGAATCACTGTAGACCAGTGCATAAGCTTTCAAATTATATACGCACTCAGTGAGATATGCTGTTTTCATCTTACTGAATCTTGCTGCAATGGCTTTTTGTTCAAAATATCTTGTTCAATGACTACGCCTAAGTACTAGAACTTGTTGCTTTTCACAATTTTTCCATATTTAATTTTCATTATCTTACAGCTTGCCTTAATATTTGTTATAAGTTTATCTTCCTCAAAGGAGATCTATAAGCCTACTTCTTCAGCTTGTTGTACTAGCAAGTCTGTCTGTTTATTGCCTGTTTCCTCTGAGTCAGAAAAAATAGCTAGGTCGTCTACAAACGCTAGACTGTCTATAAGTTGTTCGTTTTGTAACCTAATCTAACTTCCACATCGATTAGAAAAAGGAAAAGACAGTGACGGAAAAAAAATCACAACACCAAATAGGAGATGTGCATCATGAACGAAAATTGGTAGGCGTGTTTCTACATCTGGAAAATGATGAACTCATATTTCTCCATAATCGCGTAAGAGTTGAGCTAGTAGCGCCACTATGAGGATGCAAATCAGGTTTGATTTAAATACACGCGGTAACGGTCCTAATCGTTAGTTACCTTTCACACTGGACGTGGTGAGTTGATGATAGTGAAGAATGCCTCTAAGGCAACAAAGACGCCATTATCAATTCCTCACTTAGTTCGAACTGGGTTTTTTTAATGAGGTTACGAGAAGCTGGATGTTCCTTCCGCGATACTGCAGAAAGACTTGGCAGGAATGTAGCCACTGTACGTGACTGGTGGCAGCGGTGGTCACACGAAGGTACGGTCGCAAGAGGACAGGCCTCCGGACGAGAACGTGGCTCCATGTCACTCTGGTGAGTCGACCTTTTATGATGCCTTTCATGTACAGCATCCTGGAGGGTGTTTCCCAACAGGATAACGCTCGCCCACACACCGCTGTTGTAACCTAACCTGATCTACACGGTGTCCACATGTTGCCTTGGCCTGCTCGATCACCAGGTCTGTCCCGATCGAGCACATACCGAACGTCATCGGATGACAATTCCAGCATCATCCACAACCGACATTAATCGTCCGACCGAGTGCGACAGGCACGGAACTGCATCCCAAAAAACTGGCATCCGGCAGCCGTACAACACAATGCATGCACGTTTGCATCCTTACATTCAACTTCCTGGCGGTTGCACCGCATTTCACATTTGGAATGGCGTGTCTCGCGGTTACATTAACCTGTGATATTGTAATGTTAATCACTGAAATATGTTGCCTAGACAAATGCGTTCCCGAAATTTCATCACCATACATCAATTATAGTTTGGTGTTGCGATTTTTTTTCGTTACAGTGTGAAAATGGCTCTGAGCACTATGGGATTTAACATCTGTGGTCATCAGTCCCCTAGAACTTACAAGGGAACCTCCCCATCGCAGCCCCCTCAGATTTAGTTATAAGTTGGCACAGTGGATAGGCCTTGAAAAACTGAACACAGATCAATTGAGAAAACAGGAAGAAGTTGTGTGGAACTGTGAAAAAATAAGCAAAATATACAAACTGAGTAGTTCATGGGAAGATAGGCGACATCAAGGACTCTAAGAACACAGGAGCGCGGTGGTCTCGTGGTAACGTGAGCAGCTGCGGAACGAGAGGTCCTTGGTTCAAATCCTCCATCGAGTGAAAAGTTATTTTTTTTTATTTTCAGTTTATGTGACAAACTATTGTGTTTTCATCACTTTTTTGGGAGTGATTATCACATCCACAAGAAAACCTAAATCGGGCAAGGTAGAAGAATCTTTTTACCCATTCGCCAAGTGTACAAGTTAGGTGGGTCGACAACATATTCCTGTCATGTGACGCACATGCCGTTGCCAGTGTCGTATAGAATATATCAGATGTGTTTTCCTGTGGAGGAATCGGTTGACCTATGACCTTGCGATCAAATGTTTTCGGTTCCCTTTGGAGAGGCACGTCCTTTCGTCTACTAATCGCACGGTTTTGCGATGTGGTCGCAAAACACAGACACTAAACTTATTACAGTGAACAGAGACGTCAATGAACGAACGGACAGATAATAACGATGTAAAAATAAAGAAAGTAAAATTCTCACTGGAGGGAAGACTTGAACCAAGGACCTTTCATTCTGCAGCTGCTCACGCTACCACGAGACCACGGCGCTCCTGAGCTCAGATTGTCCATGATGTTGCCTATGTGGCCCATGGACTACTGAGTTTGTATATTTTGCTTATTTTTTCACAGTTCCACGCAACTTCTTCCTGTTTTCTCAATTGATCTGTGTTCAGCTTATCAAGGCCTATCAACTGTGCCACCTTATAACTAAATCTGAGGGGGGTGCGATGGGGAGGTTCCCTTGTTAGAACTACTTAAACCTAACTAACCTAAAGGCATCACACACATCCATGCCCGAGGCAGGATTCGAACCTGCGACCGTAGCAGTCGCGCGGTTCCGGACTGAGCGCCCAGAACCGCTAGAGCACCGCAGCCGGTCGTTAAAGTGTGAGTACGAGCAGACTGCTAGTTTACCGGCTTAGTCAGTTGCTCTAACGCCCTTCATTAGCGGCTGGCGGTCTCGTGTGGCAGTCAACATGCGCGATCTTGTATCCTCCGTTACTGTAAAATGCATGACAATTGCATCAAACTATTTGCTGCAACTATGTACTACAGCCGCGTGAAAGGCGAGCAAAGCAGGCGGCCTGCTGGGTGTACGCTTACCTTTTTAGACCGGGTTTCACCGGCCAGCCAGCCTGTGCACGCCGCCGGCCCTCTGCTGCGAGAGAGCCTGGCGTCGCTGCCGCTGCCGCTGCCGCTGTCGCCGACGACAATGCGCCACTGCGCCAGTGCGCCCCTCACCCAGTCGCTAATTGCAGCTGCTAATGCACGCCGCGCCGCTGCCCAAGTGCGTCCGCTCGGCCGCTGCAAGCAGACGGACTCCCCTCTTCCCCTCTACACTCCTCCCTCTTTTACTTCAAATTTTCCGGCAGCACTGAAAGTCTTCACGAGTTTCTCAGCTGTCCGCGTACTAATAAGGACGAGCCCTCTTACCCCGGCTGTCTGGAAGCGACGTAGCTGCCTCGTCACTGACTTCACAAATTTTATATTTCCGAACCGCGTTTACTCCAGTACTTCCCAAAGGATAAAAATAATGACGACTCCATTGAGGAGGAGGACACAGCATTCAAATTATCGTAACTACTGCAGGCATTCTTTTTCTACTAATAAATTATAATTATGTACGGGACTTTTCGTACTAAGCCAAATATATTTTAATGTTTTTGGGGTAGATCCAGCGTGTTTATGTACGAGGTGCGTTAAATACGAAATGCAATACAGTTTTCTTTCTCGATAAGTATCGGTTGACAAAAATGCAGAATTTTTTGTGGGACATTGTGGAATATTCCCACTTCAGCCGCTACATTTTCGTAAAGTTCCGATAGTTGGCGGCACTAGAGGTAGCCTTCAAAATGGTGCGCTCGAAGCAGAGACCTCGTATTACGTTTCTTTTGGCGGAAAATCAGAGCATCGCAGCTTTCAGAAGGTCTGCGCAGACCTCTCAGTGAGCCAAAAGAAGGCGAATCGTCGGACGACGCACCTCTCACCGTCGCAACAAGGTCGTGCAAACCTGTCCCATCTCCCGCGTGTACGCTGGCCGCACACAGTTGTGACTGCTGCAACGTTGGAACGTGACGACACACTCCTTCGAGGTGGTCGACATGTCACAGACAAACACCTCGCTGACACACTCGTCCACCAGTTGGGGTACTCAAAGGTGTATGCCCGCCCTGTTCGTCGCCGCGTGACAGGGGACCGTGGAAAGCGACGAAGGACCACCGGTGCGGAATTGCTTGTGCGGTATGAGGTTGATCGTGACAATTTTTTGTCGAGCGTCGCCACAGGCGACGAAATATGGATTCGTCGACAGCAAAACGGCAGTCCGTGGAGTAGAGAGGTGTGTCCTACGGAGAAAAGTTTCAAATCTGGACCCCAGTCGGTAAAGACACAACGGCGGTCTCCAGGGGCTCTGAAGGGGTTCTTCAGTGTCCTCCCTCGGGGTGCAACCGTCAACTCGGAAGGGTATTGTGCTAACCTCAGGAAACTGAAGGAACGATTTCAGTGCCTAAGTCGCCACTAAAATGCAAGCAAACTTCTCCTGCTCCGTGAAAACGTAAGGCTTCACACAGCTCTGCGCACCCGAGAGGAGCTCACAAATCTTCAGTGGAGTGTCCTCCCTCATCCACGCATCTCGCACCTGCCGACTTCCACCTCTTCCACCCAATGAGGGACGCACTCCGCGGGAAGCACTACGCGGATTACGGTGAGCTTATCGACGTCGACCAGCAGAGTGGTGCGATGCGGGCACACAGGCCCTCGCAGTAGGGCACTCGACGGAGATTATACTGACAAATAGGTTTTTGTAGCTAAAAGATTGCAGAAAAATGTGGTTATTGCAATTTTGAATAAAACCGACCAGATAGCAGAAAAAAAAGTGTTGCAATGATGTGATGTTTAAAGCTTTCCCGGCGTACTGATTGTTCCATAAAAACACGGGAGAACTGCCGGATATCAGTGATGAGTACTACTACAGTGGCACTCACCTGAAGATGGCCAGAAGACTCTGCGCCGAAATACCGTGGCAGGACGTTACTGATATCCGGCAGTTCTCCCGTGTTTTTATGGAACAGTGTTGCATTACTTTTTCAACGCCCACTTAATTACCAAACACGATCGTTTCCAGTTAAACATGAAAAAAATTAAAAGTTCTTATCTACTGTTATTTCAGTATTGAGCATTACTATCTTCAGGCGGAAATCTCAAATGTAAATACGCACACGAGCGTAAATATAGTCCCAAGCGTTTTCGAGCGGTGTACAACACACGCAATACCAAAACAAAACCAAAACCACATAAATACGTAATTTCCACGTTCCTAAGGTCCTGCCAGACAGTTGGATAACATATGTGGTTGTGTGTTTGTTTATGTCCGCTATGATTTGGACATCGTTCTTATCCGCTTGCTATTGGGACTAGTGGCTACAATCATGTCTGTATAAATATTTGTATTGAAAAATTTCAGTAATGCTCGAAATTTTAATCACAATAAATAAAAAAATTATTTTTGATAGTTGTAAGCGGAAACGACCATGTTTAACATTGTCAAGTAGGTGCGCCATGCAGTAACGCCATTCGTCATTTCTTTGCCTTATGTATGATTACATCAGTCAATGTCGTGATTATCAGGACCCGTACCAAATTTTATTTAGACGAATTTGATTCATGTGTTTAAAAATCCGATGTGAAAAGAAGTGCCCTTATTAAAAGTTCGATTAACTCTGTCCCGTTTAACTCACACGCGCCCGCATCTCGTGGTCGTGCGGTAGCGTTCCCACGCCCGGGTTCCCGGGTTCGATTCCCGGCGGGGTCAGGGATTTTCTCTGCCTCGTGATGGCTGGGTGTTGTGTGATGTCCTTAAGTTAGTTAGGTTTAAGTAGTTCTAAGTTCTAGGGGACTGATGACCATAGATGTTAAGTCCCATAGTGCTCAGAGCCATTTGAACCATTTTTAACTCACACGCACTCAGACATCTTCACACAACCAAACAATACTCACCACTCTCTCTAACGTAACATCTGGAATACATTGTTTGGTTACAAAACAAACTGTATTACTTCAGTTAAATCAGTCTAACGGGGATCTGTTTCATACTGATCACTGAAAAAGAAAACATTGGGTGATGAGCCAGCTACCCAGTAACAACATGAAAATCTTCTTTATGACAACTTATTGACATGATCAAACACACTGCGAAAGCTTAAATCACATATCGTATACGCCTTAGGCACTGTACATTGGTATTCTCACCGTATGAGAAAGCATTTTGCTATAGGGCGGCGCGCTATATATTTCGCGAATTTTAATCCAGTTAGTGGCGACCAAGTCCACCAGTCTTGACGTTGATCGATCATTTTGTCTGAGAAAATTAGAATTCTGAAGCAATCAGGTGTAAGATAGAGGGAGCGCAATGTTATCATAACTTGTACAGAGAGCGGACTGAAGTTACAGAAGCCTGAAGATTTCAGACGGAGGCAACACTCGACAAGAAAGTGAGAGAGGTCTACGGTCTCTCGTCCTGGTTATTTGATCAGTGTATAAAGCAAGCGCCAAAAGAAACGGGATTTAAGTTCAGTGGCTACAATGAAAAAGATTAAATTTTTCTGATGATAGCATATTTCCATCAGAGGTAGCAAAAGACTTGGATGGAATTAGTTTCTTGAAAATAGGCGATATCATGAATTACAATAAAGTGTAGATATAAGCTAATGGAGTGTATTCAAGTCATATCAGCGGATTTTGCAGAAATTAGTTTATAAAATGATGTGCTTAGCAATTTGGCACCAAAATAACTCATGATGGCAGAGGAAAAGAGGATATAAAATGCAGACTGCCAATACAGAGAAAAGCGTTTCTGAAAAACCGAAATAGCTTAACTTCTGACAAAGAATCTGAGAATCCCGTCGGTTACCTCAAGATTGGTTGGTTTGTTGATTTGTGGGAGGGGACCAAACAGCAAGGTCATAGGTCCCATCGGACAGGGGGAGGATGGGGAAAGAAATCGGCCGTATCCTTTGAAAGCAACCATCCCGGCCCGGGACTTGTTCGGTGTTAACTCAAGAGCTCTGCATAATTCACCTCAGCAGCTGCGACGTAGGTACTCTTTACGTGCTGAGGAAGTCATCGTCTTTGTATATGGGTATATAAATTCACTTTAACAACACCTAGGTTTTCATATTTTTTGTCTGGGACAAAACATAGCAGAATAAAATTAAAAATAGTCTCCAGATTCTAACCATGGTTTTTGGACGGTTTCTCTTGGTTGTCAGGCAAATGAAGTAACTGGAATTCCCTTCTCAAGTATTCCACTTGACCATCATCACCAATTTTCTGCTATATTATCAGGTCTTTTGCATCTCCGATTCATGACATCCATTGCTTCCTTTTCAATGCCGATGTGTATGCTGCCCTCCAACACATCATCCGGGATTTGAAATCTCTTCCTCCCTCACCTCGTCTTTCCTCCCACATACCCTTTTCAGACAGTTTTTATAACCCCTCCTTCATTCCTAACGTGTATGCAACCCAGTTTAGTTTCCATCTGTTTATTACATCTAGTAATTGTCTTTACTCTCCTACTCTCCTCAGTACCCGTTCACATTTCAGTCTATCCAGCCAACTTATTATTTCTATCCTCCGCCATGTCCACATTTCAAAAACTCTACCTCTCTTCCTCAGTGTCAGAGTTTCAGCATCATACAGGGGGACACTACACACGAAAAACGTTTTTACCCTTTCTTTAAATTTGTATCCACGTAGCTGCAGGAAATTCTCCTTTTCTTATAAAATAAGAAGTATTTGGTGAAAAGTACTTGACTCTGTCAAGGATCATTCCTCCAGCAGTACCGAAAAGAAAATCACCTCAGCAGAAGCTAAAGAACAATTGTATGCTCAGTTTTGGAAGGCTAGTGAAAACCACATCCTCTAGAGCCAGAACAGCACTGTCTACCTGTTGATCGAAACGTTGACATCGAGCATAGCTTCCGACTGGGAATGGAAATGAAACTGTTTTTAATAGTTTTGGTTGTCATCCAAACCTCTCGACATTGTGCATCGGACTGACATAAAATACCTGAACACTGTTCAAGAAATGGTCGTGCAGACCTTTAACGTGCGTATTTTTGGTTACTTAAGGTAATTAACAGTTTACGCTTGTTGTAGGTGCAGGGACCTCTGGGATAGTACGCAGTAAGCTACCGCCGGTCACGGCTGAGTGATGAGTAGCAGGGCCGGCCTTTTGCCGGAGCGCCCATCTGGCTGGCAGGGCCGGTCGAACGATTACGGCCGGAGACGGCCAGACAGCGCCAGCCGGGGCCAGGCGCCGGATAATTGCACGTGGCAGGCTGGCAGGGCAGCCGCCACTGGCCGCCGGCCAACGCCTGGCCTCTCAACAGGTCCCCCAGAACACCGACACAGCGTGTAAATCAATGTGGCCGGACGCGGCCGCCGACCTCCGCCCCAGTGGCGAGTTCCGCCACGGACGGCTGGCGCCCGTGTCGCTGTCTACCGGCTATGCGACTCACTACGCCGATTCTAGTGTACACTGAGCAACAGAATTATAAAGGCCACAGTTGTGACGTGTAAGGTAGGTTAATGATGTCACACACGCACCACATTTTACAGTTGTGCCAGGTGCCACCGTGAACGTGTGACGCGATCGGTGGCTCGTCACGTCACCTCTTACCCTATTCTTGACGCCTCTGTGATGGGGGTCAGAATCGTGACGCCCAGCGTTGAAGTCACTCGGTTTTCTTATCACTGGTCGAGGAAAACATTCCAGGCACACTGCTGCTCAGAATCGGCACGAAAAGGCCGCAGGGAGTGGCACAATGAACCTCAATGAAACCACCCCTTTCTTCGGGACGTTAATTCCCACACATTTCGCGGCCAAAACGACAGTTCACAGTGCTGCGACCAACAGGAATGCGTTCTTCGCAAGCTTCGTCACTGCTGACACGGCCGAGCGGTTCTAGGCCCTACAGTCTGGACCCGCGCGACCGCTACGGTCGCAGGTTCGAATCCTGCCTCGGGCATTGATGTGCGTGATGTCCTTTAGTTAGGTGTAAGTAGTTGTAAGTTCTAGGCGACTGATGACCTCAGAAGTTAAGTCCCATAGTGCTCAGAGCCATTTGAACCATTTTTTTGAACTGCTGACACCCACGGGCGTTACAACCCTTCTCTAAGGACACTGTGGGGCTGCATCCCCGTCGAAGGTGATAGCAATCGCTTGCAGCGCACTGCAACCTCTGTTTCTGGAACCACAAGGGAGTGTTCAGAACCATTCGACGAAATTTGAAGGTTGGCAGAAGCAGCTAATGGTGCTTATCCTTTCTCAGCTCCCCTAATTTGGGTCCTCGTATGACGTGATCATTGGCGGAGAGGGGGCCGGGGGGGGGGGGGGGGGGAGGGAATTGTGGCTTTGAAACATGCGTCAATAAAACGGCAAAGTGCCCCTCTAAGACCACCTAGGCTGACAAAAGGCTCGGTGGCACTCGCCCACCTTTACTGAGAATTGCACTTACACAGACAGAACCCGTGACGAGATTGCTAGGCGCCTGCAGACAGGCTACGCTGCTGCCCTTTCGCCGCTACAATGCTGTTCTTGCGCCAGGTAGCAGCCCAGGTGGGATCGGCGAGTGTAAAAGCGGTTGTCGGTCTGCTAGCGCCTAGCACGTCGTGACGTATTTTGTCTCGACAAGCGCACTTTTCAAATTCTCATTAAAGGTAGGCGGATGGCGCCGAGTTCTTGCGGTACTGGGGGATCTAGATGGCCCGTTCGCCGTTTTATTCACCCTTCATGCATCAACGTCGTCACCCCCTCTCCCCCCCCTCTCCACACCCCCTCCCTCCTTCCCGTGATCACGCCACATTACAATACAAAACAGGGGCATTGAAATAGCATGAGCATCTTTAGCTGCTTCCAGTCACCTTGAAATTTTTTCAAATGGTTTCGAGCGTCTCCTAGCGCTTCCAACCAGTACAAGAGAAACAAGAACTCCGGTCGCACTGCGCTCCGAACGTGTGCTATGACGTTCGATGGGGATACAGCCCCACAGTGTCCGTAGAGAAGGGTTGAAACGCCCCAGTGTGTCAGCAGCGTCACAGGTTCCGAAGAACGTCTTACTATTTCCTATCGTACTGCGAACTGTCGTTTTCGAAATATATGTGGACCAACACTCCATGGAAAGGGTTGGTTTCTCCAACGCTCTTTATACCACCCCTGTGGCGTCTTATTGGCTATTTAAATGCTGGACGTCGTGGTTTCTGACCATGTTCGCAGATGCTTCAAAAGAAGGACTGAAATGTAGAAAAGAGCGTTTATGACGACTTTCCGTGGTGGCATCGCGGAGCACTGCGGTGAGATTTTGTGACACTGGGATATAGCTAAACCGACTTGAATTCCACAGCCGTGGCGTTTTTTACGCGTTTGATCACAAGTTGCTGTTTGAAGCGTCGTCGAGCTCAAGGGTGATGTCACTGGGCGCAACGTTTTTCCATCATTACAGTGGAAATTGGTAAGCACCTTTGTGCCAAATCTGAAACTTAAGTGGCCGGCCGGGGAGGCCAAGCGGTTGTAGGCGCTACAGTCTGGAACCGCGCGACCGCTACGGTCGCAGGTTCGAATCCTGCCTCGGGCATGGATGTGTGTGATGTCCTTAGGTTAGCTAGGTTTAAGAACTTCTAAGTTCTAGGGGACTGATGACCTCAGAAGTTAAGTCCCATAGTGCTCAGAACTATTTGAACCATTTGAAACTTAAGTGTCGTAATGAGTGGTAATTACTTCGATTAAAATAATTTCGTTATTGACAGATGTCTGTGGAGGGGAGGGGGGGGGGGGAGAGACACAGAGCTGTCGCCTTATAAGCAGCATGCCACGTGCTCGTGCAGTCGACAGTTGCGCCCGCACCAAAATAATAACGAGAACACCGCGCGACCTTTCTCGCCTGGCACAGTTCATTGCCGCAAGCTGTTGGATTCTGTCAGATGATGGGATTGTTTTCCAGTTATATAGAGACATAGGGCATTCCACCGAGCGAGGTGACGCAGTGGTTAGCACACTGGACTCGCATTCGGGAGGACGACGGTTCAATCCCGCGTCCGGCCCTCCTGATTTGGGTTTTCTGTGATTTCCCTAAATCGCTAGAGGCAAATGCCGGGATGGTTCCTTTCCTAATCCGATGAGACGGATGACCTCGCTGTTTGGTCTCTTCCCCCAATCAATCCATTCCAATCCATTGTGCATTCGTGGTTCGCTTTCTCAACGCCCTGCTATAATACTTTCCTCAATACGTGTGTGTGACAGGTGTTTCTATTGTGTTTCTAGAGGTCTAAAATCCACATCCACAACTATGCGTTACGGTGTTTTGTCGAGGGTACTTATGATGTCGCTATCATTTACCCCATTTTGTGTATCATTCGCTATCTGCAAGAAAGACTATTGCTAAACCTCTCCTTGAGCTCAAACTCCTATGATTTTTCAGTCGTTATTTTGCAAGGTGTACGTTGAAATAATTGGTTACCTGACAATTCCTATAACGAAAGTAGATGACTGTGTCTAAACCGTGGGTTACCAGTAAATGGAACAATCATTCTTTGAGGTAGAGCTCGCAGTAGGCTTTTAACGTGTTCTTGTGTAAAGTACCTCAATTCAAGACAAATCTCCACGTATAAAGTCAACTGACATGAGTGAAAACAGTGTGTCCATTGGCTACCGCGGATTGTATCGGTGGACTGATGGGCCACAGAGCAACAAAATCACGGTTGCCACCTTTGAAATGGTATACTATCCATTTCATTTCCGTTCAATGAGAAGTCAAAGCCGCCCTCAAGAAGTGCGAGTGTTTTCGTTTTCCCAGACCAAATAATGAGAACAAAATAAAGAGACAAAAATAATTGTCGTTAGCATCCCTCCGTCTAGATCACGTAGCCCAGAATTGGAATCCCTGCCTGGTCAGGGATTTTCTCCGTTAGTGTGTGTGTGTGTGTGTGTGTGTGTGTGTGTGTGTGTGTATGCGCACTCCTGCGTGCGTGTGTGTGTGTGTGGCGGGGGGGGGAGGGGGAGGGGGGGAGATTCTCATCATTCATCCCATCATCAGAAGCAGAAAAGACGGCGATGTAGGGTCTAACAGAAAGAATTGCACCTGGCAGCCGAACAGCACCTGACGGTGTCTCCTGACCAGTAAGCCGTAGGATAAACATTATCATTGTAATTAAGGAAGAAGCATAAGAAAAGGTTGCTTGGACTGCTGTATCGCGGTATATGCTGGTACACGCGGTGGTACTGTACGAGAACGTTGAAAATGATAAGTGAGAGATATTTAAATTTCCTGAAGCTGGACTCCTGAGTCGTCTGCTATCCTTTCCCACTGGCGAATGGTGCACAAGCTATAGCCTAATAACGTGCATCCGCTTACAACAACCTGTTACATCACAAGGACGTTGTTCGTACCTATCCTTCTCCAACTGTGTCGTAATAAGTTTGAGAAAATCTCTGCAGATGTGAGAGGGTGGACGACGTGAGCCTGTTCGACTTGAGTCTACTGGAGAGGTGAACGCTGATGTCTGAGGTCCAGGTAGTCACAGATACGGACTTGGTTGTTACGAGTATTGTTGCGTGTGGCGCAGTTCACAACGCGAAGAGGATTTTCAAACGAGTTCGGTATAATATGATACACTGTTACCATTTCTGCTTCATTTATTGATAGGAGTCTGTATAAAAGTGACTCATTAATTGCTGTCCGCTAAACATGTTTATGCCGACCTATCATTTTGTTGGCATGGCAGACTGCATGTCCCCTGTGTATATATGCTCGCTATAGTTGTCCATGATTTCAATTAGTTTTTAATTCTCTTTCTGAGAGATTATGTAAAATACGTCTCTCGAATAGCATCAATGAGATATTATGAAGATGGCCAACTTCTGAAACACTTGTTCCAGTTTTGGGACGTGGGTGAATTTGACTTCTTCTCCAGGACGAGTCCAATAAACGTGAGGTAAAGTTGCGACTGTGAAATTATGGCCAAGAAAATCGGGTGCATACTTTTGAAACGATCTATCTAGGAATGTTGCCTAACTTATTTTGAGAACTCACGGAAATACTAAAGCTACATGGTGACACGGAGATTTGAATCGCCGTTTTCCAGAGTGCTACGCCGGTGTCTGTTTGACCTCGAGGGCCGTATGAACTAACCCTGCTGACCGCATCAGCGACGCCGTTCACCTGAATGTACAGACACTGGCCTCAACTTCAACCAGTCTCTGTGGGTCTTGGGCTGCGGTTGAACTGTCAAGGATCAGCATGGCTCACCAGCGCTTACTTCGTCTCTTGAACTGCCACCATCAGTAGGGTGAAGGAATGCTACTTTTTGTGTGGGTAAAGAAGAGCCCTGAGACCCAGCAGCACTGTTGGAAGTGGATTCCGGCAGGGAAGGGCAAGAGTTTGGTGGCGGTGCAGTGCAGCGGCGGCACTGAGGTGTTCCCGTAGAGTCGTACGCAAAATAGTTGTGCGTAATTCGTTGTGACAGACTGAGGAGCAGCCATGCCAAGTATACTTTAACTGGCAAAGCTATCCTTCGCTGTACGGACTATACAGGCGAGGGGCAAAAATATGGGAACGCCAGAAACACGACCCATTAGCATTCCTAATACCGTCGTCTCTTAGTAGATAAATACAGGTCTTCTATGGTTTTCAAGGGAATCTTATATCATTTTCCCTGCAAGGTCGCGACGAGTTCAGGCACCGATGATGGAGTAGATAGCGATCGCGCACCCTCCCCTCCAAAGTGGACTACAAAGGCTCAATATTGTTGAGATGTGGTGGCTGTGATGGCCAGGGTGGTCATGGAAGATGCGATAATCCATCCTCGTGCCCACAAAACTAGTCCTGGATGATGTAAGCTACGAAACCAGGTGTCCTGTAACCTTCGAACGCAGTATCACCAATGGGGAATAAACACAGTGCCGTGGGATGGTCTTGATCAGCCAAAATAGTCACATAATTCTTGACAGTAATCCGACCTTGCAGAGTAACCATGGTATCCACGGAATACCACCATGTGGTTGCCCAAATCATAACCGAACTTGCCTCCTGTTTCTTTCTTGGGAGTTAAATTCGGCCAGAAGTTGGAAACAGGGTGAAATACGACTCATTCGACAAAATAATATTCTTCCCTTGCTTCGTGGTCTAGGTTGTATAGCTTCGGCACTATGTTTTCCAGTTGTGGCCATTTGCATCAGTGATGAGTGGTTTCGGAATTCCAGTTCGCCTTGCAATTCGCAGCTTACACAGCTGCCTTCACGTTGTTTTGCTGCTGACAGAGTCAGGAGAGCGACACTCAGTTCTGCAGTGGCTTTTGCAGCTCTCGTCCTCTTATTTTTCATCACAAGCCTCTTCAATTAGCGTCTGTCACGATCACTCAACATCCACTCTCGTCCGCATTGTGGCCCAGTGGATGATAATTTTCCGCTTTTCCTGTATACTGCATAAATCTTCGATACGATGCTTCTTGAAACACCAAATACTTCGTTACGGAAGCAACCACCATATGAGCACCAATAATTTACTCCCTTTCGAATTCATCTAGCTCCGACATAATGCAATCATAACTACACAGAGCACTGCCCTAACCAAGACTGACACTTCCAATGTATTGCGGACATTGTGGAGGTGCCGGTCTTGGTAAAATACCACAGGTCAATCAGCATTCTTCGTCAGCATCTGCATTTATGTTCCAGAATGCATTTGTCGCGGTGTTTCAATGGTTTTGTCCAACTCTTGTAGGTAGGTTTTCTGGGTCCAGCTGCTCATAAGCTTACATTAATGAATTTCAGATCTATTCGCTCATGTTAGCACCCACGTTTCTACCTGATAATGGTGGTACTATTTCTTGTACGTGCAGAAACCCAGCTCCAAGGTGATCGTGGCTTCCATCCTTTTAGTCTTTATCACGTTCCTCCTGTGAGATCACCGTGGCGGCATATGCGTAGTGTTATACTGAAAATTAAAATAATTCCGTTAAACAGAACATCTTATACCAAATTTCGGTAACATAAAGATATGTTTCCGTAGAAAACTAACTTGCGTGCGTATCTGACTTAAACTGTGCATGAGTGCTGCTAATTTCTGTGAGTCTTTCCTGTCAGGAGCTAACGCGAAAGCTCTGTTACTACTTTCTAGGAGGGTGGGACACTTTCGGAACGTTCAGAAGCGCACTAACGGTCTACGATGTGGAAAGAGAACGAAATGACTCGGTGATATTGTTCCAGACCGAACTCCGAAACTTTCCCTTCCGCTTCAATGGCATTGTTGTTTTCTTCGTCTTGCCTGCGCGGCACGAGTTAGTTTCCTTTACTTCCTCAGCTCTGCTTGGTTTATTTCTTTCTTGTTCTTTCTCGTTGAGATGAACAACCGAACGCTGCTTCCCAACAGGAAGGCAGCCGTAAAATTTCTCTGCGACGTCCCTGCAACGTTCGATAGCTTCGCATCGTTTCTGAAGACGGGGAATTAGCCTCGCGCGGCAGCGCCCTCTGTTTGCTAACGTACGCCGTCATAGCCGGCTGCATTCGGAAGCAGAGTCTCTCACACGGCCCTCAGCTCCTCAGTGCAACCCCCTGGAGCGCTAAGCGAGGCTACATTGCCGGCAGCGAGCGCCGCCTGCGCCTTCCTAAGGCGGATTTCATTCGCAGGGCCGGAACTCACTCGGCAGCAGAACTGGCTGTTCGTTACGAGCGAACGACTCGAGACCAGGAAAGCGAACGTTATCTGTCTGGGTAGCCACCGGGGTCAAATGCTTTCAGACGGTTCGCTGCATCTCGCCACGGCGTACGATCATTACATTATTCTTATTAACTCTTTCGTCCCCTGTCTATTACGGGGTCCACTTTATCAGGATTTGGCGAATTCAACCCTGAGGCCAGATGTGCTTCGTGACGCTACAATCGTCAAGGTGACGGAAACCGTATGCACCTCCTCTCAGTGTTCTGTGTGTGGTCGTATTTCAACTATTTATGTATAGTATTTTCTGAGGCTTGGTTCGGGGACCAGCCCAACATTTGCCTAAACAATCGTGGAAAACCACCTAAAAAGTAGGCCTAAACTCGCCGGTATACCAATGATCCTTAACCTGTAGCATGAATCGGTCTGGTTATGGCTCACCTCGCAAGTAGGGCGCTGAATGTTACGCTATAAGAGCACATCGCTATTCCTTATATGAACGGTTATGGTATATTAGTAGGAAGTATGAAGTTCAATACCTAATCGTGCTATAATTAGAAGTGGTATTAACGTCCAAACCACAAACTTTTGTGACTCAGTGTTTCAGAACTTAGTTACCTCGACCTACTCCTTTTATACGAAGGCAGTCCTACTATTAACGATCGCTTCTCTTGAATTAATTTCAGAAAATCTTTTATTAAAAAAAATGACGTGAGATACATTAATTCTCTGCGTAATAAAGCCGACTCCATATGCATTTGCTATACAGGTTGATTCAGCTACCCCTATGTATGAATTTTATACAATCCACAGCTCATTGAAAAACCATGTGCGAGATTTTCATATTACCTTGCTCGATAGAAGCAAACTTTTAGTCCTACCGAAAAAATGAACTGGACCATTTTGTAGGAAATTTAATGTAGTTAAATTTTGTACTGGGATACGTTTGAGCTGGAGGCCATAGTTTTCGAATTATTGTAAAAAAATGTATTTGAAGATCACTTTTGAACGTTTTTCTCGAACAATTCAAAAAGTATAGCCTCTAGCGGGAACGCATCACAGTACAAAATTTAACTACCTTAAATTTCTTACAAAAACCCAGTGGTAGGGGCAACTTAATTACGCTGTATATTCCTGTGTTGTGCTCGGTTGCCGCCAGTCCGTTAAGCCAGTTGTTTATTGCATTCATCACTTTCATCCCAGCCAGGAAGTGAAAATCGTTAAAGGTAAGGTCAGGAGATATGGTGGGCGATCAGAACTTTCGGATCAAAATTCATCCAACAAGCCTCTGCGTGTACAAGCAGTGTGAGGGCGGGCGCTGTCGTAAAGACACACAATACTACGAGAAAGTTTCAGCCTTCTTTTTTTAAATTTTTTCTTTGCCCAATCGGCTGGGCTTTAGATTCTCCCTACATTTATTTCTGTTTATCATCTCTATAAGCGAAAAACGGTATTTCCAAGTAAACGTGAAATTTAAACTAAAATTTCACGGACATCAGCTTTCTGGTTGACAATATATCATTACCTTCCTCACTTTCTCGTCGAGTTATGTAGCAAAGAATAGACTGCACCGTCCACAATAAACCGCGGGGAAGAAAAAAATTTACGTCGTACCTCTGAGTGGTTGGTCTTCAAGGCACTTCTCATTTAGGTTTGCATGACCCAGACGCCAATGCTAAACAACAATAGGAAAAGAAAAAACTCTATTTCTTATAGAAAAGTTTCGTTGTTGTTTCAGATACTAAGAATTATTTCGATCCCCTGTTTCCTTTTTATTTTTCACATATGCGAGACAGATTCATGTCAGACCAATATAGACTATCTGATCAAAAGAATCCGTACACGTCATGTACTGCAGAACTGACCACCAGCTATCAAGAGAGTCGAACCCGCGAGCATAAAAGGAGGCGGAGAGTATTGTGTTTTCAGTAGAGAAGCAGGAAGAGCAGAATTAGTCTATCAGCAGAACTCACTTCGAACGTCGACTAGTCATTGTACCAAATCCATCAGGGGCATCTGAACCCCGTCTAAAGGTAGCACAATGACTACGAGTAGGGAGTTAGCCCTGTGGCGTATGATTCTCACTGCAATGGACATGTTTTAATGATCACTTCTCTGGTGTTTGCAATCAGTCATGGGGCTGCAAATTCATGCAGGGCACAGCACCAGTAGGCAGTGCCGACTGCAGTGAACTAGTGAACTGTGTGCATTTGCAACCTCAGGATTGATTGAAAATGCAAAAGAAGTGACCATTACCAGCTGTACAGCAGTTGAGCAGCTCCTCATAAGCCACACATTTCTGCAGCCAGTACTAAATGACACCGTAGGTGGTGCAGAAAGTGACGCCACTGGCCAGTGGATATCTGGAAGCGAGTGATGTAGAGCGATGAAGCACTTTGTGCCACGTGGCAATCCGGTGAATGTGTTTGCGTTTCGTGGGTGAGCGGAGAACGTTACCTGACGCTACGTGTAGGGCGAACAGTGAAGTGCGGAAGAGTGATGTTACGGTATGTGAATGTTTCTCGTGGTTATGGCACAACACCACATTAGAAAAAAATAAAGACAGAATGATATGGACACACTGTACAACACTGTATACTGTGTACAGTAGAAGAATATATCGGAGACTATCATTTTTTGTATCAGTGTGACAATTCACTCTTCAATAAAGCAGCATCTGCGAGGCAGTCGTTTGTGGACGATAACATTTCTGAAACGATCTGGCCTGCCCGGAGTCCTGACTTTAACCCAGTGTAACCTCTTTGGAATGCGTTAGAATGTCGATTTCGCTTTAGAACTCAGCCTCCAACATCACTATCTTTTCTGATTTCGACTTTTGACGAAGAATGGGTTGCCAATCTTCTACAGACTTAAAAACACCTGACTGAAAGTGTCCCCAGTAGAGTTCAAGCCGTCATGAACACGAAGAGTGGACTGACTCCGTGTTAATGTCTACCATTAGATGTCCACATACCCTCGAGTAGGCAGTGTACAGCCTGAAAATGCATTTAAACTGTTTGAGTCGTCTGCAGCTGTTGCGTACGTAACCTGTCTTACTAGAGGTCAGTGGCACACTCTGATAGTTACTGAACAGGTTTTCAGGAGAGGGTATGCATTATCAAATAAAAAGGAGTAGGATCTGTTGTGTTGGCAGAAGAGCCAACACCATGTTACTAGAGGAGGCCGAGATGCACGCGTTTAGCTCACGCAGGCTGGCGTGAGGAGGGAAGGACTAAACTGACGTGAGGTCTGGAACATGACAAGGAATTAGAATTCAGAAAGCGGACGTAATTAGTCTGATACTTAACTTTAATCCATTAATGATGAACGTCTCGCTTGACGGTACACGAGTAACAATATTATCTGTTCAGAAGACATAGTAACTGAATATGGCGCCTTGCTAGGTCGTAGCAAATGACGTAGCTGAAGGCTATGCTAAACTTTCGTCTCTGCAAATGAGAGCGTATGTAGACAGTGAACCATCGCTAGCAAAGTCGGCTGTACAACTGGGGCGAGTGCTAGGGAGTCTCTCTAGACCTGCCCTGTGGCGGCGCTCGGTCTGCAATCACTGATAGTGGCGACACGCGGGTCCACCAGACGCATCTGGGCGGCGTCTCAGAAGTTGGGAAGTAAATTGCGGGAGGGCAGCAGAGTCGCGGTGGCCGCTGTGGCCGACGTGGAGGGAGCACTTGCTGTCGGAAAGGGGTCGAGGGCTCGCCTCTGACGTAATCAGATCCGATACGACCAGTGACAGCTGCCATTTTCAAATTACGCCTCCAGCCCGATAGCCGGGGCACGCCGGGTCGATGCCGCGCACCGTAAAACTCGCGGGAACGACGGGCGACCGTCAGCACCAGGTACCCGTCACCTAGGAACACGAAGCATGCGTGCCTCGTCGACATGATGACGCCACTATGGACCACATGACTCTGTTCGACAAGTCAAACTCATTTTATTTCTAATACCTTTTCTCTAATTTTCAAGAGACGAAATTAAAAGCAAAGTGCAAAATTCCTCCAAACGTACAAATCTTTGACGAGAGGCGGTCATAAATTATTAACTATAACCTTCGAAAACTAAAATGCCGTATTAAATTTTTTGTTTGTTTGTAGACAGATGTCTACAGTACAGGTGTAAGTTGAAGTTCCCTCGCCACAGAACCGCAGCACGCCAGTAGAGGAGCGAAATAAAACGGAGCAGGCCGCTGATACACGGGTGCATCGAGAGGTAATTATTTTTCCGCATTCGATCCGGGATACCGCTGCAAAATTCGATGTTGAGTTGGTGTAAGTGTAGGGAAACAGTGCATCATCTTACGATACAGCCGTTAGATGATGCAGACACTTCCATTGCGGTCAAATAATTGAAAAAGTGGCATCTCTCTCTGTGAAAAATCTGAAATCGGAAGAGGAGGGGCCGGCACTCGAAAACCGACGTCTCACACAGACAAGGATATAGTGAAAATCAGTTTCCTAATTTTTCGATACATTGTGAACTTGGCAAAGATCTTTCCAGTGGTTTTCGCTCATACCCATTAGAAACACTGCTGAACGGAGCCACAAGAAGAAACGTTGCAGCTGTGCCATGACAACTAATTTTACAACTTCATCATAGCCGGGTGCTCACAGCCCGACATGAATGAGCAAAGCAATCATTAGGTTCACCACCTCCGAACCATCGGGAAAGGTGATTCTGCGTATTTTTGGGACAACCGTGATGTGGTGTTAACAGGTTATGGTCGTACGGAACAAACCACCACTATCTGCTGACGAAGTTACAGGAAGCAGTCAACACGAAGCACCGCGGGAAGTCGTCCAAGACGGCATATTTGCTCAACTCCGCAGCTCACTCTATTCACTACGCATTCACACATTCTGCTTCTCTTAGTTATCAAATTCTATCTTACCTCTCGTGTTCTCCTTACGTGTCACGAAGTGCACCTCTATTTCCTCCGTCATTCTTACCTTGCAAAGGTCCCAGACGGAGGAGCAGTATTTATGTTTTGACTCAGTGATGGTTTTGTAAGTTACAGCTTCCGTGGATGGCGGTTTTTCCAGTGAATCTGAATCTAATATCTGCTATTTATCCAGTTATTTTTATATTACCTTGTCACTTTAAATCATTCTGTACGTAATTCAGAATTACAAGTCTATAAGCCGGCCGTGTGGCCGAGTGGTTCTACCTCCCGTAGGCTTACAAGAGCCATTGCTTACACACGAACGTATATTTTTTATTAATTTTGTTCTTCCCGATGTTTAAATATGTTCAACGTCGATCTACCATTTTTACGAATGTTCGTTTCTCTATAAAACGTCTTTCATTTCAGACCAAAACTGTTGATATCGTATTCAAATAACTTGTATCATATGATGACCTTCGTTATACTACAATTCATAGTGTATTTTCTTTATACACCACGAGTTACGAAGCAAAAAAGTATATGCTGCTTAGGAGGAATACTGCTTTGACATCACCGGATGCGTTTACCCCGAAACAACGGAGTAAATTTACACCGAAAGAAGTTTCATACAGGCTCTTTATCATAAGGTTGTAAATTAACAGTGACGTCATAGAGTCCGCTTCGCTGTATCATTTATTTTTAAATAGTTATCTCAAAGAGACAGAACCTAGACTGAAAACTAGCAATAAATTTATATAACAGTATATTCAAGAAGGATGATTCAGGTAGAGGTAGCAATTGGTCACGGTTTCTTGTCTTTTATTCTCCCAAGATCTAACTTTCAGCCGGCCGGTGTGGCCGAGCGGTTCTAGGCGCATCAGTCTGGTACCGCGTGACCGCTACGGTCGAAGGTTCGATCCTGACTCCGGCATGGATGTGTGTGATGTCAGGTTAGTTAGGTTTAAGTAGTTCTAAGTTGGAGGGGACTGATGACCTCAGATGTTAAATCCCATATTGCTCAGAGCGATTTGATCCATTTGAAGTAACTTTCAGGCTACAGCAAGGGCTCATCATCGGGTTGTACTTGATGGATATTTTGATAGCTTATTACCCCAACAGAAAAATAAACATTTAAGGAGCATAAATGGCGACTGGTTGCTCTTTCTGCTAGAGAAAGCTACTGATTGTACTGATGAAATATTCAGCATTGACCAGAAAGAACAACAAATGGTTCAAATGGCTCTGAGCACTATGGGACTCAACTTCTGAGGTCATTAGTCCCCTAGAACTTAGAACTAGTTAAACCTAACTAACCTGACATCACACACATCCATGCCCGAGGCAGGATTCGAAACTGCGACCGTAGCGGTCTCGCGGTTCCGGACTGCAGCGCCTAGAACCGCGCGGCCACATCGGCCGGCAAAGAACAACATACTTATTTCTTTCATACGTATCTGTTGCTGAGCTACACGTGCTACGTTTGTGATACGAACACTGTACCGCATCCCACGTTCTTATTAATGTCTCAAGTTTTGGAGAAAACACCAGCTAATATAACAATGTCAAAACATGTAAGGTAACAGTCAACACTAAACTGCACGTATATTTTTAACACTGATAGAGCTGGCATCAGTACTTTACGTACCTGTTGTTCGAAGATTACCCTCTATTTGTCATCACTGCTGCCTTTCTTAATTTTTGAACAACGAATGAGAAGCTTCTTATTCGCATGCTCTTCATCGTGTTTAGCCTATGTCGTAGAGTGCTCGCTGTTGTAAACTGAATACACCATTAAATATGCACAAAGACGAATAACAGCTTATGCTGCAAAATCTCTCGGACACTCATTTACATCTGGAACTACACTTACTGTGAGTGGCGGACACTTCCACGAAAACCATTATTTCCCACCTTTTCTGTTTTCTCCGCATATGTTGTGTGCGCTGTGTAGGTCTCCATACGAAATTTTGCGATGACAGTTTTTTATTCCTTTTTTAATCTGATCTTTCCAAATATCCGTCAGAATTTTGTTCCGTGTTAATTAATGACTTCATCTTTAACAACAATTATTTACGGCAAATCTCACTGCAAAAAACAGAAATAATCAAATCTCACCTTCACTACAGAGGCAAAGAGACCCTGATGCATCACGTCTGCACGATGGTTTTGGTGTTTTTGCTGCTGCTCCTGTTTCTGGCGGTGACCGCACTCTTAACTCAGTGTCGACGTTGAGCACCACCTGACGAGGCTCCTGACCACGTAGAGCAAACCCTCGTTTCAGGAAAAAACATCTCCTCGTTTAAAGTCTCCGAGTTGCCTACATTGACCTCTTTTTGCACGGAAACCACTATTCGTAAACTTAAGTAACTTAACAAGGAGACGCTGCAGGCGATTTTTTTCCGTCGTACTTTACTTATTACATCAGCCAGCAGGCCGCCAAGGAAGCAGAGAGAGATAGGAAGAGAGAGTGAGAGAGGGTGGAGGGAGGAGGGGAGGGAGAGGAAGGAGGCACGGAGACGAAAAGGGAGAGAGTTAGAGAGTTGCACTGAAGGCTGAACAGTATTCATAGGAGTCAGGGCAAGTATAAGTGAAATAAAAGGACTAGGTGGAAAGTTGTGCGAAGAAAGTTCGACCCGTCTCCGAACGGAAAATCAAAGAACGTCAAACACTTTTGGTCATATGTGAAGTTGTGCAGAGGAGATAAATTGACTGTCCAGGTAATTACTAACAAAACTGATGCCGAAATGGGCATAACAAAACTGTACGGTATCTAAAATTATGAACTTGCAGATGGTACTAAAGTGCGCCTTTTCTACCGTCAACTACTACGAGGACGGATTAAATACAAATATTTTACTGTCAACAAATCAGATCCGATGACGTTCTGTTAAATACTGCACGTACTAAACAGCACAAGAACCCATTACCAGCTGCTGTTTACTTCTTATCCTCCATATACAAGTCCTATGTGACTCTAAATGTACGACAGATCTTTCATAAGCGACCAGCAGCATATCTAGACACCTGTATCTTCTGTGTCAGTTTGCTACAAAGTTTTCAATCACATTCTGTGCTCGAGTACGATTACTTCCCAAAAAGGTGTTCATATTTCCGACTTAATACGCATTTCTACTGCAAAGATCATGTCAAAGTAAAGTACATCTACATCAGCTCTTACTCTCTATTCACGATTTCCACAAGGTTATAAATCAGAAAGGTAAGATGCATGCACTGTTCCTTTATGAGAGAGAAGTTTTTGATGGATTTAGGCAGTATAGATTAACCAATAAAGTTGCGCAGTTATGAATTGTCCGATAATAAAAATTATAGGGAATAATACTATTCACGATATTGATAAATGTCAGTAGCTTTGTATTTTTGTTTACCAATGAGTCTATCATTTTTACAGGAACCCCTCGTGATAAAAATGGGAACATTAAGGAGATATCACAGAAATCCAGCGTTTGTGTAGTTGACTCACAGCTCTTCTTAGATACGAGGAAATAATAAACAATAAATTTTCTTGTAACTTCATGGCAGATTAAAACTGTGTGCCAGACCGATACTCGAACTCGGGACCTTTGCTTTCGCGGGCAAGTGCTCTACTGGTAGAGTACTTACCCGCGAAAGGCAAAGGTCCCGAGTTCGAGTCTCGGTCCGGCACACAGTTTTAATCTTCCAGGAAGTTTCATATCAGCGCACACTCCGCTGCAGAGTGAAAATCTCATTCTGGAAACATCCCCCAGGCTCTGGCTAAGCCATGTCTCCGCAATATCTTTTCTTTCAGGAGTTCTAATTCTGCAAGGTTCAAAGGAGAGCTTGTATAAAGTTTAGAAGGTAGGAGATGAGGTACTGGCGGAAGTAAAGCTGTGAGGACGGGGCGTGAGTCGTGCTTGGGTAGCTCAGTTGGTAGAGCAATTGCCTGCGAAAGGCAAAGGTCCCGAGTTCTAGTCTCCGTCCGGCACACAGTTTTAATCTGCCAGGAAGTTTCATATCAGCGCACACTCGGCTGCAGAGTGAAAATCTCATTCTGGAAACATCCCCCATGCTGTGGCTAAGCCATGTCTCCGCAATATCCTTTCTTTCAGGAATGCTAGTTCTGCAAGGTTCGCAGGAGAGCTTCTGTAAAGTTTGGAAGGTAGGAGACGAGGTTTTTTTTTTTTTTGTTTTGGTCATCAGTCTACTGACTGGTTTGATGTGGCCCGCCACGAATTCCTTTCCTGTGCTAACCTCTTCATCTCAGAGTAGCACTTGCAACCTACGTCCTCAATTATTTGCTTGACGTATTCCAATCTCTGTCTTCCTCTACAATTTTTGCCCTCTACAGCTCCCTCTAGTACCATGGAAGTCATTTCCTTATGTCTTAGCAGATGTCCTATCATCCTGCCCCTTCTCCTTATCAGTGTTTACCACATATTCCTTTCCTCTCCGATTCTGCGTAGAACCTCCTCATTCCTTCCCTTATCAGTCCACCTAATTTTCAACATTCGTCTATAGCACCACATCTCAAATGCTTCGTTCTCTTCCGGTTTTCCGACAGTCCATGTTTCACTACCATACAATGCTGTACTCCAGACGTACATCCTCAGAAATTTCTTCCTCAAATTAAGGCCGGTATTTCATATTAGTAGACTTCTCTTGGCCAGAAATGCCTTTTTTGCCAGAGCGAGTCTGCTTTTGATGTCCTCCTTGCTCCGTCCGTCATTGGTTATTTCACTGCCTAGGCAGCAGAATTCCTTAACTTCATTGACTTCGTGACCATCAATCCTGATGTTAAGTTTCTCGCTGTTCTCATTTCTACTACTTCTCATTACCTTCGTCTTTCTCCGATTTACTCTCGAACCATACTGTGTACTCATTAGACTGTTCATTCCGTTCAGCAGATCATTTAATTCTTCTTCACTTTCACTCATATCCTTTCACCTTGTATTTTAATTCCACTCCTGAACCTTTCTTTTATTTCCATCATTGCTTCCTCGATGTACAGATTGAAGAGTAGGGGGAAAGGCTACAGCCTTGTCTTACACCCTTTTAAATACGAGCACTTCGTTCTTGATCGTCCACTCTTATTATTCCCTCTTGGTTGTTGTACATATTGTATATGACCCGTCTCTCCCTATAGCTTACCCCTACTTTTTTCAGAATCTGGAACAGCTTGCACCATTTTTATTGTCGAACGCTTTTTCCAGGTCGACAAATCCTATGAAAGTGTCTTGATTTTTCTTTAGCCTTGCTTCCATTATTAGCCGTAACGTCATAATTGCCTCTCTCGTCCCTTTACTTTTCCTGAAGCCAAACTGATCGTCACCTAGCGCATTCTCAATTTTCTTTTCCATTCTTCTGTATATTATTCTTGTAAGCAGCCTCGATGCATGAGCTGTTAAGCTGATTGTGCGATAATTCTCGCACTTGTCAGCTCTTGCCGTCTTCGGAATTGTGTGGATGATGCTTTTCCGAAAGACAGATGGAATGTCGCCAGACTCATATATTCTACACACCAACGTGAATAGTCCTTTTGTTGCCACTTCCCCCAATGATTTTAGAAATTCTGATGGAATGTTATCTATCCCTTCTGCCCTATTTGACCGTAAGTCCTCCAAAGCTCTTTTAAATTCCGATTCTAATACTGGATCACCTATCTCTTCTAAATCGACTCCTGTTTCTTCTTATATCACATCAGACAAATCTTCACCCTCATAGAGGCTTTCAATGTATTCTTTCCACCTATCTGCTCTCTCCTCTGCATTTAACAGTGGAATTCCCGTTGCACTCTTAATGTTACCACCGTTGCTTTTAATGTCACCAAAGGTTGTTTTGACTTTCCTGTATGCTGAGTCTGTCCTTCCGACAATCATATCTTTTTCGATGTCTTCACATTTTTCCTGCAGCCATTTCGTGATAGCTTCCATGCACTTCCTATTTATTTCATTCCTCAGCGACTTGTATTTCTGTATTCCTGATTTTCCCGGAACATGTTTGTACTTCCTTCATTCATCAATCAACTGAAGTATTTCTTCTGTTACCCATGGTTTCTTCGCAGCTACCTTCTTTGTACCTATGTTTTCCTTCCCAACTTCTGCGATGGCCCTTTTTAGAGATGTCCATTCCTCTTCAACTGTACTGCCTACTGCGCTATTCCTTATTGCTGTATCTATAGCGTTAGAGTACTTCAAACGTATCTCGTCATTCCTTAGTGCTTCCGTATCCCACTTCTTTGCGTATTGATTGTTCCTGACTAATGTCTTGAACTTCAGCCTACTCTTCATCACTACTATATTGTGATCTAAGTCTATATCTGCTCCTGGGTACGCCCTACAACCCAGTATCTGATTTCGGAATCTCTGTCTGACCATGATGTAATCTAATTGAAATCTTCCCGTATCTCCCAGCCTTTTCCAAGTATACCTCCTCCTCTTGTGATTCTTGAACAGGGTACACGCTATTACTAGCTGAAACTTGTTACAGAACTCAATTAGTCTTTCTCCTCTTTCATTCCTTGTCTCAAGCCCATATTCTCCTGTAACCTTTTCTTCTACTCCTTCCCCTACAACTGCATTCCAGTCGCCCATGACTATTAGATTTTCGTTTTCCTTCATATACTGCATTACCCTTTCAATATCCTCATACACTTTCTCTATCTGTTCATCTTCAGCTCGCGACGTCGGCATGTATACCTGAACTATCGTTGTCGGTGTTGGTCTGCTGTCGATTCTGATTAGAACAACCCGGTCACTGAACTGTTCACAGTAACACACCCTCTGCCCTACCTTCCTATTCATAACGAATCCTACACCTGTTATACCATTTTCTGCTGCTGTTGGTATTACCCGATACTCATCTGACCAGAAATCCTTGTCTTCCTTCCACTTCACTTCACTGACCCCTACTATATCTAGATTGAGCCTTTGCATTTCCCTTCTCAGATTTTCTAGTTTCCCTACCACGTTCAAGCTTCTGACATTCCACGCCCCGACTCGTAGAACGTTATCCTTTCGATGATTATTCAATCTTTTTCTCATGGTAACCTCCCCCTTGGCAGTCCCCTCCCGGAGATCCGAATGGGGGACTATTCCGGAATCTTTTGCCAATGGAGAGATCATCATGACACTTGTTCAATTACAGGCCACATGTCCTGTGGATACACGTTACGTGTCTTTAATGCAGTGGTTTCCATTGCCTTCTGCATCCTCATGTCGTTGATCATTGCTGCTTCTTCCGAGGTACTGGCAGAAGTAAAGCTGTGAAGACGGGGCGTGAGTCGTGCTTGGGTAGCTCAGTTGGTAGAGCACTTGCGCCCCGTATGGCCTGAATCCATGCCCTAATTCAGTTGGTAAAGGTTCCAAAAAGCCGCTGCATCCTCTCCTGAGACAAGGTTGACTACAGCTATGATAAAACTGGTCTTTGACTGACTTCGTGGATACTGGCACGTGCACGGAGTTGACCTCCGAAATATCCCTGCATATTTTCTATCGGGGGCAGATCCGGGGATCTTGCTGGCCCCTGGATTACCTCATGGGTCACAAGTGGAGAAGCATTGCTTTGTTGAAAAATGACTCCGCAAACCTGTCGAACTGCAGGTAAGGCGTGAGGACACAGTATGTCCGCGACGTACTGTTGTCTCATGAGAGTTCTCTCAGTCACTACTGAGACGCCCTGCTAACCCGCAGGGCAGGACAGATAGTATAAATTGTGGAAAGGGTCCAAAATAAGGGACTGTCAGTTACACTCGCACATACAACTTTATTATTTGATCAAATATTACAAGAACCCAAAAACATTTTTCTTTTTAAACACAGAGCTTTTACCTTTGGCACTTAATTACCGGCTGAAAGCCACTTTAATTTAAAAACGGCTGAAGGCCAATAACTTAAAACCAAGCATAATCAGAAATTTAAAAGGAAAGTCTTATCTTAAAACAGTTCTTTAGGTAGGCTTAAGTAAACAAGTTCAATTCATATCGGCTGAAGGCCTAAGACTTCAAAACATTAATCTAAAAAAAAAAAACCAAAGGCCCTACGCGAAACAGTTCTTTAATTTAGGCTGAAGGCCTTAAGAACAAACAACTGAAACTCAAAATTGGCTGAAGGCCGAAGACTTAAAAATTCAGCAACATTAAATTTTTTTAAATGGCAAATGGCTTACGTGAAACAGTATTTTAAATTAGGATGAAGGCCTTAAGAGGAAAATAACTCTAATTTAAAACAAAATCGGCTAGAAGCTACACAAGCACAAACAAGAAGAACAAATTAAAAAGAATAGGGCAGTACACACAAGGGCGCCCAGATGTTCGAGGGTCGGCCTGTAATTCAAACACTAACGCTCGCTTAGGTGAGACAGGCAGTCGGGCCAACAATTCACGATCCGACGACAACCCAACCGACCGACAGTCAGCGGACCCACCGACGAGATAACTTCCACTTCACCCGACCAGGGTACAACAGGGAGTTCAACGGAACAACGTAGAAGATATTGGCACCCACAACCAATCATACACTGAGCTGTCAAACTACACACCGCGCTGGACAGCAACAACACGATGTGGATCCTACACTGCCTGAAATTTACGTCAACGGCCAGGGCAGGTAACCGGAAAGTTAACGGCCACAAGGCAGAAGATTCCGCTGGTACACTTCAATTCAAATAACCAAATACAGTGAAACTCCACCGAAGGGTGGCTAGAATTTTCCAACTTGAAAACCACGTTGTTGCTCGCGGGAATATCCCAACATCCGACAACGAACTCTAAACGACACAATGTGAACAGTCTCGACTTGCTGGTAGCTTAAATCAAAACTCAACTTTCGTGCCCAGGATCGGTGAGCCACGGACCTCGTAGCAGTGGGGACAGCGCCACACACTCCGACACCGCGTAGAGACCGCCAGCGGGCCCCGGCCAAACTACGCCCCGCCGAGAATTCCTCGCTGCTCCACGCCAACCGACCGACTGGTCGCACACCGGAAACTGTAAGCGCCAGGTCAAAGATAGTCCAAGGGGCGAATATCGGTCCACACCGCTGCTACCACCCGCGGAAGGAGAGGATAACAGCATAATCGCGATAACCACGGGAGAGTAAACACAGAATCGCAATGAAGGTTTAATCCGGCGTATAACATGAGCCAGCCACGGCTCAACTAACTGTGCCTCTCCGAAACATTGGAGGAATTAAACTTGTACTGAGTCTTCTGCCATACCCTCTGACGACAGTCATCTGCGGTAGCGCGGACCCGTAATTCATCACTGAACGCTATGCAGCACCATTCATCAGCAGTCCACGATCACAGCACCGCTCCAAACGCTGCAGTTTGCCTTGTGGTGTCAACGGCAGCGTACGCGTGGGAAGGTAGTTCCCTAATCCGGCTGCTGTGGCCTGCACACGATGGTGAGGGATGACGCAAGGGGTTGTGGGGAGCCCATTAGCTGTTCTCGGATGGCCGGTGCAGGATGTCGAGGCGTTACGATAGGCTCGGTGCAGAATACAGCGAACCTCCCTTGCGGCGGTCACAAGTGGACGACCGAAACGTTGACGCCGACGATGCCTGGCCTCGTGTACCCGCGCAGTCCAACATCGGGCCGCTGTGACGTCAGAATGCCCCACAAATCTGCATATTGCACGATTCGACCAACTAGCCAGAAGACACCCACAAAGAGGCCTCTTTCAAACTCTGTCAGGGCAAATAATGCTGTCTCACATGAGTACGCGGCATCCTCACGTCCTTCACAGTTATCTGACGCTGTTGATGCCTCTTACCTACTCTGTGACACTTGGTAAAAAGACTAAAAGCAAACAACAGTAATGCACTCTCGTAGCCGTTGTACTTGTCCAACTCCAATGATTTACGAATAAATGTGTGATGTGGATGTGTACAAAGTTACAGCTCCTTGGGGCGCCTCACTTTTTTGTCAGGCAGTGTGGTTTAGAAGCCAACGGCCTTGCTGCAGTGGTCACACTGGTTCCCGTCAGATCACCCAAGTTAAGCGCTGTCGGGCTGAGCTTGTACTTGGATGGGTGACCATCCGGTCTGCCGAGCGCTGTTGGCAAGCGGGGTGCACTCAGGCCTTCTGAGGCAAACTGAGGAGCTACTTGATTGAGAAGTCGCGGCTCCGGTCTCGTAAACTGCCATACGGCCGGGGGAGCGTTGTGCTGACCACATGCCCCTCCGTATCCGCATCCAGTGAAGCCTGTGGGCTGGGGATGACACGGCGGCCGGTCGGTACCTACCGAGGCCTGTTCGGACGGAGATTAGTTTTTTTTAGTGTGGTTTTGAAGCTTCCGTTGATTAACATGTTCTGACTAATTTTGCGTTTCCCATTATATTGTCACGGGCTAAAAGACACATTTCCACGATGCTTACAAAAATTCGGTACATATTCGTCTCGAAAATTTCTGTGTTTCACAGTTTGTTTTGAGTATACTGTTTGACGCGAAAGACGTTACTGGTGATCCTACGGTCATTAAATACCACAGTTCGCGAGCTATCAGACTTCAGTTCTTGCCAGACCACCACTGAGTTGATTCACGTAATGTACTACTCACAAAACAAAGCGCACAAATCATACGATGATTTAAAGATTTCTAAATGAGTATGAGTCAGAGTTGAAGTATGGCTTGCAGCAAGACAGGCAATATAACGAGTGTCTTTTTATTTATAAGATACGTTAGAAAATGAAGTAATTTGAAACTGATGTCTAATACAAGCAGTGACAAAACTATTTCAGAAAAAAAGCACTGAAGATAGCTATCATACTGAAGTCGAAACTATTCTGTGAAATTAGTAACTAATACTGAAATAAGAAAATGTCGTTTGAACAGCAGGAGTAGGAGCGTTATACTAGTTGAACTAGATAAGGAGAAAGATATGACAGGCACTTCGCTCGCGAGTGATATGCATCAAATCCCCTCCAGACACCTATAAGGATTTTTGAGGTTTCGCTTAACCGCTACAGGCCAAAAAGAGGAAAAATGGGATTTAAATGCGGCTTCGCATTAGAGGAGGACTGGTTCCCAAAGAAACCATTCCGGCATTTACTTAAAACTACACCGCGAAGAACGTATCGCATTTTCGATACCCGTAATTATCTCCTATTGCAAAGCATAAGTTTGAATTTCTGTTGGAAGGTGCCAACAACTTTCCGCTGTGACATAACTCTAGAGCTCGACGACGCTTCTGACGGCAATATGTCGTCACACGCGAGGAAGAGACCACAGCTCACAAGTACAGGTGACACGTAACGTGCCTCAGTGACGCCACACTGGATCCACATTTCATCACAATTCTACCCAACACGATCGTAGGCGTGTCACACGATGCGAAGATCTTATCCACAGTTCATCCTCTACTTTTGACGACTCTGCAAGAAAGGTGGGAACCGCGAACCGAGCGTTAAAACACGCATTTTTGTTGTAGGTGGCAGAGGAGAACATTTCAGACATTCTGCTGCTCTGAATCGAAATGCCCTCAGGAGGTGGCATAAAGGGGGTCAATGAAACCATCCCTTCCACTGGGCTACTGATTCCCACACATTTCGTGGTCGAAAACGACAGTTCGCAGTGCACTCAGCAACAGAACGACGTTCTTGACGATGTTCAACATTGCTGACACCATCGAATGGTTCAATCTTACACTAAGGACACTGTGGTGCTGCAACCCCATTGGACGCAATCTGACTCCTTTGGAGTGTAATGCGGGGTGGAACTACAAGGAACCGTTCAAAACCGTTTGACGAAATTTGAACGTGATTCGAAGCAGCGAGGCGTGCAGTTTCAGCCCTCCTGTTCCTTCCACACTCATTCAACAGAGTGGTGCTTTGCGGCCGAGCAGCGTTTTCTTTTTGGCCGTATTAGAAGTACGCGTGATTTCAACGCTGGGTGTCGCGGTTCTCAGCTTTCTTGCGGAGACGCCAAACGAAGGGGTGAAGTGTGGGTAAGAGGGGGTGTGACGACCTTTCCATAGTGTAACACGTCTTCGATGCTGTTGGGCGGAACTTTGGCGAAATTGGTGCCAATGTGATATCACTAACCAACCTTACGTCCCACACGAACTCCTGTGCCGTTGTCCTTTACTGCAATATGCGTTGACACCTTGCCGTTTGATGTGTCGCCGATCCCGAGGGTGACGTCACATTGTGGCACTCTGTTTTCCTCCATTTCAGAGGAAGGTTATAGGCACCTTTGAGAGTCACAATGGGAAACAATTACGGGACTTCGAAAATGAGGTAACTTATTTGTGTTGTGCATTTATCTAAACCGCGTTAAACCTTTATATGGTTGGTTGGACGGGGATCTGAAACACTTTTCGCCCGAATGCAGCATGTGTGTCGTCACCACTTCGAATATGCACAAAATACAGAAGTAGAATCTGTTAAAGACCACAAACGATACGTCCTCACATCCTTGACCGTAAGTGAGGTAGCGCTGTGTCTGTTCGACGGTAACCAATGACATTTCTCCATCCAGCGGGTGGACTGTAATTAGTGTAATTATACGCTCTACAAAGCAACTTCTTTCAGATGCGGAGAATATCGTTACAGATCGTAGAATGCGTCCTCATTTCTAATTACTTGATACTCAGCAAATATCACGCTGAGACTTGGTGTTAATGAAAGAGATTTCTAAAGGGTGCGGGCAGGTTAGTGTTTACCGATCATTCTATGACGCTATCATACCATAACCTCGAAACGTATATTGCCCTTTCGAAGGAACGATGACGATACGACCTTGAATTTGTATCGGGAAACCACGGAAAGAACATTTATACGAGATACTTTTCATCACACGCGTGATACTTGCTGGATAATATGTAAATCTAAAACAGGTGATTCTAGGAAATCTGTGAAAACGTACACTGAATATACGAATCTCGCCAATGGTCTAATAAACGTGGCTTTTAGGCTGTTTACCGCCCTTAACATTGCGAAAACTGTCCCATGTATCGGAATCTATTTCGAATCCGTTACAGGTGACAAAACTGAAGACAAACATCATTGAGACTTGTACTGAGTATCCTGCACATTCTTTGCACGTTGCAGTTTCCCCTCGATGAGCGGCATAATTCTCAAGCGCCTTGCGCGTCTAGAAGTATTTTGGAATATAGGTATACGATACTGACCTAATTGCTGCTTATAATGTTGAGACAGCTCATGCTGGAACATATCTGTACATTAAGACGTTCTGCGCTTCTGTTTGGAAAAGTACTAGAGGAATCTCTGTTGGATCTCTTTTCACAATTGAAACATTTTTGACTGTAAGGTTACTTGATCGAAATGCCGAAATACACTTGAGTGTTTAGTTCAATTAGTTACATGTTGCATGGAACACAACTGCGCTGTATAACACTAGAATATGTTTCTGGGTTGCGTTAGATATCTGCTTGTGAGTGCGTGTAATAAAAATAAGGAGAAAAGAGAATCTTTTTAAACATTATTCTTTAAGGTTCTTAGCGATTTCTTTGAACAACGTTGCAGAATAAGTATTATGCAAATTAGAAGTGGAGAGGGGAGAAAGGGAAGGAAAGGAAAGGAACTAATGATATCAGCTGCATCAGGATTTCATGCGGAATCAGCGGCGACGAGTAAAGATGTGTACCACACCGGGACTCGAACCCGGGGATCCCCCATGTACTAGGCAGCTGCGTTAACCACTACACCATCACGACACAGTGTGCATCGCATATGCGTGGACTATCTCGGCGCGCTCCTTGGGCGACCCACGTTCCCACCTGGCCACACCTGCCCCCAGTCCTGTCCGTGTCTTCCACGCTCGCTTATTTCATATTGCTGCTGGAGAGCGAACGTAATCGCGCATTCGCACTGAGGGTTATGGATTCATTGTCCATCGAGGCGAACCGATTACATCAATGCGTGGTGTCTGTTCTTTCGGCCCCGTCGGAAAGAACTGACACCACGCATTCATATAAAAAAAGTATGTCTTGGCATAGGATGACATAAATGTTATCTGTAACGTGTACAAGCAAAACCACTGTGCTGAGCGTGCAACAAGTTAAATTACACCATTATTTCTATGAAAACAACTATTTTGAAAATTAGAAAAGTGAACTGAAGTGCAAAGAAAACGATTGCAGCAAACGAAAAAGAAGGTTCGCAAAAGCCGAAAAATCTGAAAAGGTCAACGTTTTCTATTTCTCTTTTTTTTTTTCGCCCTCAGTTTCCTATATCACGAGAGAAAAACGGTGGACTTCAGAAAATGGAAAAAACAGAGAAAAACACCAAGTACAACATGCTGTGTAAATAAAAGCGCTAAACATTCTTAAACTGTAGTAAGGTTAATGGGAAGAAAGTGGCCAAGTGGAAGTAAGACTGAGAACTGAGATCCTCAGCGATTTTTACCTGTTATCGATATCAATACCGACTGGATTTGGTCCCGGGAATTCCAAGACCATATCTAACTCACTATAGTAGTTCCCCAGACTACTCCAGACACACAAAAGGAAGAGATATTTTCATGTGATATAATTACAAGTTAACAAGTTTTTAATTTTTTAGTTTACTTGTACTGTGAAACCCTGCTTCTTGCCGAATTTCATGATTCTAGGTCAACGGGAAGTACCCTTTAGGTTTTTATGATGGGTCAATTTACGAGTACCAAAATACGTAACATAAATGACGGAATCTTTCAAATGCATTGACTTACAACATTAATTTTTTTACACCGCCAGGGAACCATAGATTTTAGCACGTCACATAAATCTGAACAGGATAAGCCATCGTGTTCCACAAAAGAAGGGGTCTTAAATAACGGCAGACAGACGGATAAAAAATGCAAAATTTTTTCTCGTGTGATATAATTACAAATTAACAATTTTCGGATTTTTTCCTTTACCTGTAGTTTGAAAATTTGCTTTTTATCCAATTTCATGATTCTAGATCAACGGGAAGCACCCTATACGTTTGGATGAGTGGGTTTCAGAATATGAAAATATGTGACATAAATACCCTTATCTTTTGACTGAAATGACTTAGAAGTAAAAGTTTTACGCCTCCAAGGGACGATAGACCTTAACATATGACATGAAGCTGAACTTGGTGCGTCTACCCGTTACAGTTATTAACAGTCGGACAGACGGACAAAAGCACAACGAAGCGATCCTAAAAGTGTTTCGTTTTTACATATCGAGGCACGCAACCATATGAAACATAATAACTAATATTTAACATACTGTTTCGAGATGATAATTAACACTTTAGAATTATTCCTCTTAAATTAATGTGGAAAGAGCATTTCGAATGAATAGATAATAAGAGAATAGAAAGAGGCTCCTAAAGTAAAAATCAACAGGATGACGAAATGCGGGAAAGTCCTTCACCAAATGGTCGGACCATCTCCCTTGTAGAAGGCACGGACACTCTAAGCCATAAAGATTACGGTGATGACAGTACTGGTGATCATGAATAAAGACAGGTGTCTTCATTGATAACAAATGTACAACTCGCCACGCGATTGGTTCTGACACCTGCGCGACTGACGGAAGTTCGCTTCAAAACCTCAGCCATCGTCTGCAGCGTTGTTTGCCCGTCCCCGTCATAGCACATAGTCTTTTTGTTTTTCTGCCTGCAACCGAGACTGCCCCACCGCCCCCACCACTTGCATGACCTTTACGTCGTCCCGCGCTTAACGACCTTTACTCACATCTACGTCACTGGCCGTTACTCCGCAGACGGTCTTCTCCGCGTCGCGCGTAAACTGAGAGACGTGCTTTCCGACGGCTCGTTCAAGTTTTTCCAAGACACGAATCAGCAGAGGACAGCTACCTGAAGTGCCGCCCGTTACAGCTTTCCATTCCCGCCGTGACATAAACACCAGAGGTAAATGGCGTCAACCAACGCAGAACGGCTAATGGCTGAAACAGTCCATCGTACACAATACGCTCTCCAAGATTAAAGCTCCTCCATTTCGATTACAGCTGATTCATCATGATAGTGTGTAAAAGCAGAGTCGTCTATCAGAGAAAGTACTACGAAACCGCATGCACTTACTTACACAGGGTACCTAATGAAGGCAGTGGGATGGTGCTGAGGACACATGTCGAGAAAAGGACACAGTTATTCTATATACAGGGGGTTTCAGGAGAAATTGTCAGTGTCTTAGGAGTTAGTAGAACAGACTGATGCGAATAAAGCATTCCCTGTAACATGTATCAAATTTTTATCCTCGTTTAGGCTTTGCCTCATTTCCCTAAATTACTTACGTTAAATTTTGGGAAATTTCTTTTTAAGAAAGCGCGTCTGTAGTGATCTCGTCGCAGAGTTACTTTTCACGTGAAATTAAATCCTATTAAATCCCCGGCAGAGACCGAAGTAGAAGAGGAAAAATAACTTGAGTATAGTCTTCTCCGGAGTCTACCACTAACGAAGATCTGCCGGATTTCCAGCTGTGTGGAAATTCAATACTGTGACGTTTCGACCAATGTCATTAACCATACACAACATTTTTAACGCTGTTCATCTTTATTAAGCTGACTCTTGGTTCTCTGAAAACGGAACTGCTCTAAAAAAATTCTAGTTGCACCCAAAGTGCAGTCCCAGTACGAATGATGCGCATTTCTCTGGGGTTCGTTTCCACATTGTTTGTAACAGGCCTTCAATCGTCCATTTCATTTATTGAGAGCGGCGTAAAAAACAATGGCATGTTACCGTGCCAGCGATCTCGTGCCTCCCGATTTTTATTCATTCCAGTAAATTCTCGTTGGAGATAATGGTCGAAACGTCAGCAGTAATAAAAAGTCGTTTTTCAACATTAAACGGCGACACTGTCGCTAGAGTTCGCAGTTGCACTTTGATGTTTCATCCCACGCGCACGACAAAGCGCAGTATATCAATACGAGTTGTACATCATGAATTTGTATTTTACAATATGGTGTCTTCGTCGTAGGCGACAAGATTGTAGCAGTTGTTCAACTTTCCAAAATGATCTCTTAAAAGAGATTAAAAACTCATTTCTCTACATATTTGGATGTAGAATTAAGTTTTAATTTCTTATAGGGAATTATGTATCATATACGATCATCAAAGGAGACCATTCAGTACCAGGTGAGAAGCCTTTCATGTTGTCTGTTGTAGAAGACTGATTCCACGGGATACGAGAGACGTGCATTATTAGACCAGCAAAGGGGGAAAAGGGGTACTACTACATATTCTAAAGATTTGCGAGGTCTTCTAAATCAGCTCTGCAGTTGAGCTAATATTTGTGCACTTGTTGAGGTTAAGATATACATTCTAGAATCGTATTATGAGGTTAACATCATGTTATATATACACGCGTTTAAAGCAGACTGCAGTTTTCCTAAGGATGTTCAAACGAATAAATAAACTTCCCACGAATGACCAATAGCACGTTCTGCTTGAAGGAGCACTTTTATAACGAGCATGTTTGAGCATTATTAAAAAAATGGTTCAGATGGCTCTGAGCACTAAGGGACTTAACATCTATGGTCATCAGTCCCCTAGAACTTACAACTACTTAAACCTAACTAACCTAAGGCCATCACACAACACCCAGTCATCACGAGGCAGAGAAAATCCCTGACCCCGCCGGGAATCGAACCCGGGAATCCGGGCGCGGGAAGCTAGAACGCTACCGCACGAAGCATTATTAAATTTCAGCCTAGCAAAGTCATACGTTTAAGGAGACAGAAAATGTAAAGTTTAAGCAAATGATCTCAGATCAGGACCATACCTTACATCCGGTTTGCGTACGTGGATATCGACATTCTGTGTTGCTTTCTCGAGCAAACAACAAACATTTGACGTTAAAGAATTTTTTTTTAACGTTTCAGCATTATCTTTTTTAATGATCCTATTTGAGAAGTACACCAATAACTTCCTTGTCCGTTTGTATTCTCTTTTCATTTCTCCGAACCTTCAGCTCTAACACTTTTTTATTCTTTTCTGTGCACTCATTAATTTCTTCTCCATCAGTTTCCTTTTTCGTGGTGACGGATCTCCTACGTCAGGCTCATCACAAGTTGATGAACAACTGTTACGACACACTTACAAAGTTTACGAACAGGGAAGCTTTCTTGAGGTGGCCGTAGATATGATGGGAATGCTGGGGGAACAGCTCCCTCCCCAAGTCTCGAAGTCGCCTCACCCCTTGAATCCATTCCTTCTTCACGAAAGCCGTGGGAACAAGCAAATGAGACAATTGTGGATGACCAGTATTCCTTGCAATTACTTTTACCCAGGCAATCCCTCAGACTTTTCCTTTTTGAAAATCTGAAATATCACAATAACTGCGAGATAAGAAACAATAATAATATAACTAACAGCAATATGACTGTGGCATTGGTTAAAAACACACCATTGAGCTACATCTGTTAATACCAGATTCGTTAAAACCCTTAAATTATACGTAAACCACTTAAACACTGCTGGTGCTTCAGGTAACACAAACTGTAATGTAATTATTTAGGGTTACATACAGTATAAAGTCAAATATACGTAAGGTGTTTCTACTTACGCATTAACTGAGACATTTGTTTTTCTTGTATCTTCCGTCCGATGTATGAAAAATTACATCAAAACATGAAGCATGAATTGACCATTAGGTCAAAACTCTAAATGGAACGTACTTACATCAAGTTAACCCACAAGTTTTCAGCAGTTTGTGTTCTAACTGCAGTGGCTTTTTATTATTCTGCCTCACTTAACGGTATCAGACACTTATGTTGGTAGAGCCATATGAAACATACTTCTCAGACCCTGTCTTCTTGCTTATAGTTGTTCTAAAAGAGTGAAGAAACGTATTTTGTCCGTCATTTCTGTTTTAACTATCACACTGCCATGATAGTAGTCTTTTTTAATTTACCATTGAACAAAAAATTTATGTAATCAGTATCTGTTTGCATATTGCTATAATAGAACACGATCTAGATTAAAAACATTAATATGGCAGTGTAATACTTAATATAGCGATAGTAAACAAAATAAGGGTTAAATGGCTCTGAGCACTATGGAACTTAAAATCTGAGGTCATCAGTTCCCTAGAACTTAGAACTACTTAAACTAACCAACCTTAGGACATAACACACATCCAGGCCCGAGACAGGATTCGAACCTGCGACCGTAGCGGTCGCGCGGTTCCAGACTGAAGCACCTAGAACCGCTCGGCCACAAGGGCCGGCAAACAAAATAAGGTTTAACAAGTACAACGGTAAACAAGATAGCAGCACTTAAAAATACGAAAAATTAAATAAAGTATGCTACATGTGACACTGTCAGAGGAAAATAGCTGATAGCGTTATGTGAAGCAAAGTAATAAAAAGGATCACTAAAGATATCGCATAAAGTTCAGAAAGGAGGGTACAATAAAAATTAAATTACCTGTGTGTTGCACAAAACAGAAGTTTTCTCCAGTTTTTTCCGTACTGCGATGTACGTGGGATGACATGGAATCTCTGCCATCCGTTCACGATCACTTACTGGGGAACGATATGCGAATCTATTGCTCGACCGACTACCGCCGTTTGTTCCTGTACGACACATACTCCAGTCAATCTACACCTGTCTCTGTCGGCACAGAACCAGTACTGTTCGATGAACAGTTAAGTGTCATAAGGGCGATTTTGTGGCCACCAAGTGAAATGACTGTAGGCGTAGTGAGCACATGTGACACCCTGTCGACCGAAGCGTGCGCTCATTGCCCACATCTCGGATTAATCTCATTGGGCGATCGCAGCCATCGCCTGCATTCGGAAACCGACCGTTGGGAATTGGCAGCTCCACAATTTCAATCTCATTAAGTTGTGGGGTATGGCTAAGGAGTCGTGCTTCAGTGTAGCCTTCCAAAGCTTTCTGGACCTCTTGGTGTTCTTTCAACGACACATCCCCGTCGCCATCAAGCCGAAAGAGGCACAAGCCACAACTGCACACGTGGTTCAATGTTAATATGTCATTAGACCGTATCCAAACGACACAGTATGTCCCAGTTCCTTTAGGACACCGGCTATGACAAATATTCTACGGCTAATGTTCACAAAATCACTGTACTTATTCAGAATCGTCTCCCCGTGAAGTGAAACACAGCTGAAATCGTTCTAAAAGTGTTTTGAAACAGTCACTGTAGTCCTTTTTGGGGTTGCATTTAGCACTACAGTACAGCTTTCTTGGACGTCCTTGACTCGTCAGGACGCTGTCCTTTCATCGCCAGCTTCAGTTTGGGGAGCCGCTAGGGCCGTATCCGACTAATACAGTGGATGATTCAGGACTGTGATTTATGTGTTGACCAAGCCATCGTGCACAGTATTCTCTTTTTGGGCTGGAAGTCGTCTTGGAGGAACAACCAGGAACCTGCCTCTTGGTATTCGGGTCGAATTCGACGAATTCTCGCCCACAATCGGTGGAGGATTCAAAAAAGTCACTCTGCCTCACTGCTCCACTCCCATTTCCCTACTAGTGTCGGGCGCGCGGTTAGAGGCGCCATGCACGGATTGACCGGCCCCTCCCGCCGGGGGTTCCAGTCCTCCCTCGGGCATTGTGTTTGTGTGTGTGTGTTGTTCATAACATAAGTTAGTTTAAGTAGTGTGTAAGTCTAGGGTCTGATGATCTGAGCAGTTTGGTCCCTTAGGAATTCAGGCACATTTGGACATTTTGAACATCTTACTAGTGTCGCACACGTACCAATACTTTCGTGGCCAGGATGCCTCCTGCAGCAATGCTGGCGCTTTGACTTCCTACACAGCTGGTTTTTTTTTTTTTTAACTTCAAGCATCGTAACGCTGCAACTCGCCACGAGATAGCACTGCAGCTTGGAATTTGACACTAGCAGTCGTAACTGAACTGGGACACAGTGTGTACGCTCCTAAGCCTTTGTTTTCGGTGCGAAACATGCGATATTGAAATTCTTTTGTTGTTGGGAGAAGACTGGAAAACTTTGCAAAGACTGGACAGTGTAACCACAGTATGATCAGTGCTATGTATAGACAGCGCACGTGTGCCATTTTGGAGGCTTGCTAAGCAAAGCCGTAGCAACGGTCGGTGAACGCGGCGGGCCTGTACGAGGTGCGCAGCTATTGTGTAGCGTCGACTTTCTGGTGGCGGATTATATTGTGGCGCGGGGGATGGCCGGACGGGACGGATTTTATTTATCGCAGCTTTCTTCTCGGAGCGCCTCCAGACTCCGCGGATCGAAATCACTGGCAGCGAGCAATGAGATTGCGGCCAGCAGTGTTCCCTGCAAGGACTACGGCATGCGCGCGCAGCGAACGGACTTCGAGTCTGCTGTATACGTTGAATGAACTATGACTAGCTGTCGATAGTAGTCGCGTTGCTGCTTTGATTCCTGACGTGTCTGGCCTATTTTATGGAATATTTTATTTCGTCTTAACGTTGTGTGCGTTTCTTTCGTTTTCAACATTGCTGTATGCTCATTGACCTGAATAGCGAATGTGCAAGATTCTGCATTTGAAGTATGTCAGCATTAAGTATGCCATTGAAATACTCATAAGTACGTAAAAATATGGTAATTCGTCCTACATCTACGTCTATACTCCGCAGGTAACCTGATGGTGTGTGATGGAATGTACTTTGTGTACCAGTCACACCTCCCGAAATCTTGTTACAATCGCGAATATTGCGCAGAAAGAATAGCTGTTCGTAAGAATCCTTATGAGCTCGAATCACTCTATTTTTACTTTCATGTTCTATTCAAAGCATTTATGTATAAGGAAATGCTTTTGCACTAATTATTGTTTTTCTCGTGGCGATACAAGTTACACGATGAGCTGGTTTCGGTGTTTTGTTATTATCAAGTGTACCTCTGAAGATGGCATAATAGGTACAATATTGTTCCTTGCATCTATATTAGTCTATGTCTACATATGGCACCTTATGCTTACGTCTTAGATGGTATGACGTGGTCCATATGGCATATTGGAACGTAAATATCGGCGCTCTTTTTCTTATGACATGACCATCTTCTTTATTTGTTTACTTTTTATTTGCGTAGTCTTGTAAGTTATTTTTGACAGCTTCGGCTACAGCGATGCTATATGTTTACAATGGAATTTCTGTTTCGTGGAAAGTCAGTGGCTACATTTAACTTTCAGAGATATTACACAGGCCAACGATGGAAAAACTTTTTGCTGAAAATACTTTATTCTTATGTTTTTTAGGGTGAGAAATCCAAATATGATTCTTAAAAAACAGTATCACCCACAATTTCTTCACATTTTACAGTTAAATTTATTAAATTAAGAGATTTTTTCAAACAATTTAGCAGCTTTTATAAAGTTAAATTAACTTAAAAAAGGAGGTGTAATGAATGTAGATGACGTTGGTAGCACTGCTGAAAAACATTTGCTGTCAAAAGGTCGATTCTATTTTTCTGTTAACAGATGGTGTTTTGTTTACTGTCAGCGTAATCTCACTTTCCCGTTTCCTGTACATGTACTCAGTACAATGTCTAATCGTGGTTGTAAAAACACTGTTGACAGTTTTTGTTATATTTGTGGTGAATTTGTGATTAAAAACACAAAAGAAACATTACAAACTTAGTTAAAAAGGTATATCTATCATACTTTGGATCTAAACTTGGTGGTCGAGATAAATCTTGGGTGCCACATAAAGTATGTTATGTGTGAGCTGAAGATCTGAGAAAATTGTCCAAAAATGAGGAAAAAAAGCCTTTAGATTTGCTGTTCCTATGATATGAAGGGAGCCAAGAAATCATTCCAATGATTGCTTCTTTTGCAGTGTTGATGTTACTGTTCATAATTCGAAAAACAAGAAGGTAATAAGCTACCCTAACCTTCCGTCCACCATCTGACCAGTAGGGCATGCTGTAGATTTGCCGGTTGCTGAACCACCAGATGATTCAAATTCTCTCTCAACAGAAGTCTTTTCTGATGTACAGTATGATTTAGATGAACCGGATGATGATGAATTCCATTGAAACACAGAAAGTCTAGAGCCCAAATTGTTTACTCAGACCGAGCTTAACGATTTGGTTAGGGATCTGGCTTTAACGAAAGAAAAAGCTGAATTTCTAGGTTCTAGATTAAAGCAAAAGAACTTGTTGGCAGTTGGAACCAGCATACAGATGTATAGAAAGAGAGAGCAGCAATTTTCCAAGCTTTTTCCACAAGAAGGTGATTTAGTGTACTGCTCAAACAATCCCAGTCTGATGAATGAGTTTTGTATTGAATACAAAAAGGAAGACTGGAGACTGTTTATTGATTCATCCAAAATTAGTTTAAAGGCTGTTTTATCACACAATGGTAACAGGTATACATCTAAAAGAAGGCGTCTTTGTCGGACGTGACACTAGAAAATTGATGTTTGATGTTAACTTTGAATCCACAATGACCTTAAATGAGAAAGAGGCATGGGTATCATTCAACCAAGTCGTTACAAAGTTCTTAGGACATGAAAAAGACCCATAATATGTTTCTGTTATAGCTACAAATTTAAAGAAGTATAAAACATTAGGATCTTTAATGAGCCTGAAAGTTCACTTTTTGATTACTTCCCGCACAATATGGGAGATGTTAGTGAGGAGCAAGCAGAGCGTTTGCACCAGGGTATTAAAGTGATGGAAAAACGCTACCAAGGCCGCTGGAACACCAACATGATGGGGGACCACTGTTCGTCACTTCACTGAGAAGTACAGCAAGCGACTCATCGTAGAAAAAGCTACACAAGACGGTTCGAAGAAAAACGAGAAGGAAAATATAAATCAATTGCAGCTGACAAGTGAAACCTCTATTAACACGTATCATTGTTTTAAGTAGCTTACTGTAAATACAAACCATGTTTATGTTGTAAGAAAGCGTTTCATTAATTTCCCCATTTACCGTATAGCATAGGATTTTTATACTACATGATAAAAAGCATATTGCTCGAAAACTATATGTGATCTAAAAGAACTAAGGCTAGATTTGGATTCAGCTCATAAAAATCTGTAAACATCAGCTAACCAAGTAAAAAAAAAGTTTTTCAAAAAAATTTTTCGTTGGTCTGTGTTATTTTTTATGTAAATGATAAGTGTTCTATTGTTTTGTGTTTGTCGCGAAAATTTACCCTTTTTCTTTTATAAAGTTAAAAAATTTGAGATATCTTTTTATGTTTTAAATCTCTTTCTCATACAGAAAAATACCCAGAAGACATCCTCCAAGATCAAACAGATTTTAAACAGAAAAAGATACCACGAAAATTTAATTGCCATTATAAATGAACAAGGCTAAATTGAAACTTCCTGGCAGATTAAAGCCGTGTGCCCAACCGAGACTCGAACTCGGGGCCTTTGCCTTTCGCGGGCAAGTGCCCTACCATCTTTTTTTTTTTTTATTGAACAAACTAAAAGTACACATATATTCACTATGCAAGAGTTCTTCAAGGTACCATTTAAAAATATATTAAAGAACATTAAATACAACAAAATAGAACATATTCTGTCTTCTTCCTTTTTTTATTTGTTTTTTGGTCGATGCATAAGAACGTAGATAAGGGTGTTGCATCATGTGACAGGTAGGCATGGCACACCCCAACTTTGAAAGGGGGTCGAGGAAAACGCTGCGGATATAACCGGCAAAAGTTTGTCAGTAAGATGGTTTTCGGGTGAGGGTGCTATGCGCGGTCACAACTTTGTACCAAAAGTCAAGGACTGTATGCGGACCACTCTGAAAGAGGTATTCTAAAGCCTGTCCTCGAAACCAAATTAGGGTATGGTGCTTAGCAAGAGGGTAGTGAAATGTCTGGGGCAACAACAGGAAATCCGAGGTTACCGTCGTTGGCGGGGCACGGAGGTAAAAGCCCACGATTCGTTGAATGAGGAGCCATGGGCACGTAAGACGGTGCTGACAGTCAGGGCGGAGTGGGGAGGTGGCCAGTCCTACGCGATAAAGTCGACTATTAGTCGGGAATTTTCCATAGACCAGAGTGCAGACACAGACGATGGTAAAAAGGGTGCATGCACACACCCCCAAACCGTTCGCCAGTTAATGTCAGGATGCTATAGCACCATGGGGTCGCAAGGGTTGGACAACATAAACAAACGATAATAATCTTTAGTACGGGGAGGACGGGTGACTGGAAGATCGGCCCGAACGTAGCTGAAACAATTGGCGACGTGGTACAATAATGGAGAAATAGGTACCACATTGATCGGTGGATCGAGAGAAGCTGGTCGGAGGATATCTAAGAGTGCAGAAGATCGTGCCCGCACGTTGACGAGTCCGAGGCCACCTTTTGCAGAAGGCAGTGTTAGAGTGTTGTAGCGGACTTTGAAAAGTGCCCCTGCTGACACGAAAGATCCAAAGGCTGATTGGATGCGGCGGCCATGGAGGTACGGCATTGGGAGGATCTGGGCGACGTGTACCAGTTTAGGGGCGACATACATGTTGACATAGGACACACGTTGGAGTTGGCTTAAGTTACGGTGCACTTGACCGCGGACATGGTGCCGAATCGACTGCAAAAGCCGCCGGTAAGCCAGGGCCACTGTGCGGTGTGTGGAGCTCGTAAATTCGATACCCAAGTAACGAAGGGTGGTACTGACTGGGAGTGGGGTCGGCACCATAGCCGGGAGGCCGCGGCCAATGTGCATCATAGTCGATTTACGGACATTAAGAATGCTACCAGAAAGACGTCCATACTGGTGGATCCATTGCATGGCGTCATTGAGTTCCGTGCAGGAGCAGGTGAGAAAGAGGAGGTCGTCCGCATAAGCCCTGCAGTGAAAGGTGTAGTCACGCAAAGTGAGACCCTGCAGTCTAGAGGTAAGACCAGTGATGAGGGGCTCAAGTGCAATGGCATATAATAAAGTAGACATAGGGCATCCTTGACGCACAGAACGGCGTATAGGAATCGGTCCTGCAAGCCTGCCATTGACTTGTACCATCGAGACCGCGGGAAGTAGTAACCGGCGAATGGCATCGACAAAAAGTAATGGGAACCCCTTACGTGTCGCCACCATGAGGAGGAATGGGTGTCGAACGCGATAAAAGACTCTTGAAATCGACGGATTCTAGTGCTGCACGAAGGGAAGGAAAAATACATCTCAAAAAATATACTTCATTCTGCCTCCTGCCACCTTGCCGTCTGAGCTACCGAAGCACGACTCACGCCCGGTCCTCACAGTTGTACTTCTGCCAGAAGCTCTCCTGCGAACCTTGCAGAACTGAACTCCTGAAAGAAAGGATACTGCGGAGACATGTTTCATTCTGGAAGGCTAAATTATCCAGATAATCACAAGAGAATAGAAAAGTTACCACTAAGCAAAATAAAATAATATATCTGAAACACAAGCTCTGAAAAGTAAACATAATAACCATGGAAGTAAAAAGGAAATGAAGATGGCACCATAGACTTAACGCTGTACCTGGTTTTGAAGCCAGAAGGGACGGAGCCTGCCGCCATCTTAAATACAAAACATTAGCAGACTAACAGTTACTTCTCATTCATTATTTCTTTCGTGTGCATCGGACAGCTCTTCTAAATACTAAAAATTACAGTGTTTACATGAATAACATAGTATTAGGAAGGATATTTGGAACGTTTCTCTGTTATTGAAAGCGTATTTGCTCTAGTAATATGACACATTTGGCCTCGTTAAATAAATTTGTCTTTCCTTGATATATTTCGAATAACGAAGGAGAGAATGTTATGATGTGAAAAACATGCTGATAATCGATGTCATTCCAGTTTTGTTGTATTTGCATCGATAGCAAATGAAGTTGAAACTTCGAAACAAATGCTTGTTTGCTTAGTGGTACTGCTTCTTGGTCGTTACATTGTCAGGTTGCTGCTCGTACGCACAACATTTTTAATGTTCACGTTTGCATGAAGCGTACGTGTGAGATCTTTGTTAGCCCATAAACGTGTGCAACAAGGCATGCTATCGTATCGTGGGCATGTCAACGAAGTGAACGATTAATGAAATGTCAATTTTTTGTGAAACAACCCCGTCTCCACGCAATCAAAGCACCAGATGGTATTTAGGATACGACCGCGTAAGTCGATAGTTGTTCCCAATGGTCGAAACTGGGTATGGGCACGTCAGAGTGACGTAACGGAGAACTATCACCGTGGTGAACCATGGAGGCATAAATGCGGTGAACCTAAGGTTTTTGGGCTGCATAAGATGGCGGACGTCGGCTTCAAGTGACGTAACGACAGATCCCTTCTTTTCCTACCTCCATGATAATCACTGACTTTCCGCGAAACAGAAATTTCATTGTAGACATATAGCAACACTGGAGCCGAAGCTATCAAAAATAGCTCGTGGTAAACCTTTCGGGACGTGAACTCTTCTGTTCCTGACGTTTCCTCCAAGAATGCACTGGACATCCTCAGAGGCGCTCTTCCTTTACAGGATTACTTTAGTAACAAGTACACACATAAATAACATGGTCAAGACAGGCCACATTTATGCTCACACATGCCGTGCGGAGCTCGTAATACCAGCGAAGACGTAAGTATATGGTGTCATATGTAGACATAGACTAACATAGACATAAGGAACAATATCGTACAGTCTGCTAATGTACACTTGATAATGGAAAAACACCGAAACGAGCTCGTGGTGTAACTTCAATCAATATGAGTAAATAAATAAACAGTACAACAAAAATTTGCACTTGAAATAAAGTAACAGTCCTATTACACTTCCTTGGAGTACTCCTGAAATTATCTTTACGCCTGTCGATTTTGTTCTGTTAAGAGTGATGTTTTGATTTCGATCGGCCAAAAACTCCTGAGTCGAGTTACAAATGTGGTCCAGTACTCGGTAAACTGGCACTTGTTTTCACTAAACGACGGCTCGGAACTGTATCAAATGCATTCTGAAGCCATGGAAACCGGCATCTACCTGAGCGGTGAACCAGAATTTTAAAAACCTGGCCAAAATTTCAGAATATGCTCCAGTATGGCAAAACAATTGGCGTAATGCGGTTTCTGGTCCTTTCGGTAACGATTTTTATACCAAAATTGGTAAACTGAAACTGCTGGATCCAGTAAGGGGGAAAGTGTCTACAAAGAATTAATGAAGGGGACAGAACATGTTTTGGGTGAAGATTTATAATTTTAGTGGTAAAATTTATTACAAAACTGCCTCTGCTACTTTGTTTATTACCGACAATATATATTAGTAACAAATACCGACAGTTTTATAACTGAAGACAACTTCGTAAGCTAAGATCATTAAGAAAGCATTTTATTTGATGACCGTTTTCGGCAGAGCAACGCTGTCTTCATCGGATGTTATGCCTCAAATTTTTTTTAAAACATGTTGTCCACTACTGTTGGAAGTCTCTTCATGTTGCATAAGCACTTCCCAGTACCGTGAAGTGAATGGGGGTCAGCTGGCCCATGCAGCATTATGCCTCCCCACACCGTAACGCACGGATCACCAGAACGATCACGTTCGACCATGTTCCTGAGTGTATTACGTGCTCCAAATCGTCTTCTTATGAAGGAGCGTCCGGAATCTGCTCTTATCCTGGAAGGGCACGTGGCCCCACTCCTCGGTGGTCCTGTTTCTGTGCTCTCCGTTTGTGAAAAGGTGCCAACGCCGTAATGAAGAAGACCAGCACAATGGACGGCATCCGCTCGCTGGCTGACAGTCCCTATCTTCTCCCGTCCCTTGAACTGCCTCGCGTCGAAGGGCCAGCCCCATTTGGCCCTATAACCACGATGACCTCACGCCGTGTACCGCCCAGCTTTCTGTGCACAACTGGGAGTCCTCTGGTAAAACGCCCCCGCACTTTTTCATTTCAACATAGTTGTTAATATGTTATGCTACGTTATCTGCCTCGTTCTTAGGTTTGCAGAGCAGTGTACGCTACTGAAATTTGTCCATTTTTGCTCCTACCTCGGTCTTCAGAAGTGAATATTTGTTGTTGACTATTCAGATACTGTGCAGCTCGTACACTGTCACTGTAGATGGACACTGGCGGGAAGGAAGCCACTGGGTCGCCTGCAGTCCGTGCAGAGGCTACCCGGCGCCCTCTCGGACGGCCGGCGTGTCGGCTGAATAGTGCACGCGGCGCGCCCCCGCAGCCAGCCGCCGCCGGCTGTCGCGAGCGCCGTCCATAATTGAGGCGCATCGCCTGCCCCTCCTCCGCCCCTGTCTGCTTCTCCCCACTGGCCCACAAACCCGCGGCCCGACACCGCTGTCGAGGGGACTTGTGTCCGCGCCAGTTCTACCATCGCGTTGTCAGGACAACGTTAGACTTAACCTCTGCTACACAGCTACTGCCTTTCTCAGCAGCACTGCCCACAGTGAGACTGAATGCAGCGTGGTGGCGTTTCCGGCGTACGGCGCAGTCAGGGAAGTATTAGCTGGGTGCGTATGTTCCTAGCGTTTTTGTTTTGCACGCTGTTATTCTTGTTGCTATAGGTTTATTTATCGATTGCCATTTTTTTCATTTGTAGTTCACTGATGCTATTTGAGTTTACATATTGTCATTTTGTTGTTTGGAGATAGGGAGTCGAGCTTTGGATGCTAGAAAATGGAGTGCCAAGCGGACAAATCGGAACATTTCCGACAAATTCTTCAGTTTCAGTGCAGTAGAGGGGTATCGGCAGCGCGAATAGACAGAAACATTTGCGTTGTGTATGGCGATAATGCCATTGGAAACACCACGGAAAAAATGGGTTTATCGTTTTAAGGACTCTTCACCTCTAGGAGGGCCTTCACCGTTTGATGAAGATCGTTTAATCGCACTAATCGCCAATGACTGACATCACTGTACTCGAGAACTGGCAAATCTGATGAATTGTGATCATTCCCCCATTATGTATTTGCGTACAATTGGGTGGGTTCAAAAATCGGCTGTATAGGCACCGCAAGGTCTAAGCCAGGGGCGGGCAGGAATTCTGCACGTGTGCGGTGCACATGCACGTGTGCAGTTAACAGGTGTTCTGCGTGCACACAGGGGCAAGCTGGCCACCCGCTTCTCTCCACTCCCCACCATAGCGTCTCTCCGCTTCTTCCTCTGTAATGCGTTTTGTTTCCTGGCCTGCTTTATTGAATGAAGGAATAAGGGTAGTAGGAGTGCTTGAAAGTAATCATCGTTTGAAAGAGTACCTATTACCTACGATACGTTTTATTTAATTATCACAGGTGGAGTTTACAATACGTTTAATGTCTGGAACAAAATTTCTACATACAGACAAACGCAAACAGTTACGCAAATTTTCATTACTGATGTTTGCTCTTAACCGAGACTTATTAATTTTCATAACAGAAAAAAATCTCTCAGAAACGTATGTCGAGCCAAACATTGACATTATCTTCGCGGCTTCACGATGGAGACGAGGAAACTTGCTGTGGAAAGTCGTGATAAAAATCTATCACACGTCTTGCCAAAAGGAACCTGTCTCTCAGACGAGAATTACGCTGTAGACCTATTAATTCCATTTGCAAACTGGGATGAATATCATCTACAGAAACAGCAGATTGTCTCGAGAACTATTCAAAACCTTGGGATAAGTAAGATATATCCCCAAATCGCTTGAGAAATTCCTCTTTTATTGCACTAAGAACGGCAACATACTGAAATTTATTATAATGGCGTCCAATATCAAACTTCCGCTGACCAGCGAGAATACTGTCACATATCGTTTCCAATTTTCACGTTCTTGCACAGAGAAAAAATGATTCTCCCATTCCTTTTTAAAAGATAGCACATCTCCAGTTCTCCGTTTCCTTGATTCACTCTGCATTTTCCGGTTACTGAAATTCACTACGTAGTGGTCGCTTCGCTTCAACGTCCGCAGCTTAGCCTGGAACTCCACTGCGGCAACCTGCCGGCTGTCGCCACTGCTCCGTTCGACGATTGCACGCGAGCAGCACACGTGCAGCGCTGTGCGCTCATGAACCGCGTGCAACGTTTGCCCGCCCCTGGTCTAAGCCAAAATCGTAAAAATCAGTGGGTGGCCGTATGTGCGTCTCTGCTTGGTCGTCATCAGTTGGCTCGTGAACAACAGCGACCATTCCTATCCTGTACCGGTACTGGTGACGAGAAGTGGCGTCCTTACGCTAACATAAGGTGAAAAGGGGAATGGTTGAACCCAAACAAAGCAGTAACTCGCCGTGCAAAGAACTGCGCGCATCCACAGAAGATAACGTTATGCATCTGCTGGAACAGCGACAGTGTGCTGTGCTACGAATTGCTTCCCCGACGTCCAAACATCACTACTGGCATTTATTGTCGACAACTGAGACGTGATGCAGACGCTGTACAAGAACAACAACCAGGAAGACTGTGTGAACTACTCCACGACAATGCCCGTCGGTATTCTGCTAGACTGAAAAAGAAAACACTATGCAGGAGTTGGGTTGGTAAATCATTCCGCACCCACCTTATTCACATGGTCTTGGGCACTCAGATTTTCAGTTTTTCCGCTGCCTGTCCAACAACCTTCAAGGAACTTTCATTCCGGCTGAAAATGCGCTCCTAACGTGGCTCGACGACTTCTTCGCCTCAAAACCAACTGATTTCTATAGCCTCGGAATCTAAACGTTACCCTAACGTTGGCAGTCTGTTGTATACAGCGAAGTAAGATGTATTATTAGGGACTAAAGTCAGTGTTATCTGTTCCTGTTGTATTTATGAAACTTATGGAAAGACGCTACGAACGTCTAGGAACGTTAGGGGTTGCAAATGGGCAAAGCCACTCACATAAACGACTTTGTCAGAGAATAGACTGTTATTGCGCGGCGCCGCCTAACGATCGTATCGGAAACTGCAGAACTCGCTCCAGCCGATGGACTTCTGTGTAGACGATACCTCGGTACGTATGTGGATTTGAGAAAATTAATTTAGTAGCATCACTTCAATAATTAAGTTTTATTCATTGTTAATTAACTGATTGACTAGCCAGTTTACTCGGAGTTTTTTTCTGAGTCCGAATCTGTGATCAGAGTTAAAAGATTCGTTTATCACTCTGTCTTCCTTTTTGGTGAGAACAGGCCTGAATAGATTATGTGGCGTTACCAAATGTGTTTTTTGCTTGACAAAGTCACTACCTTACACATTTCATACCACTTCTCAGTATTACCACCAAATAGAATATTTCACGTGCTCAAGAAGTTCATCTTTTTCCTTGTAATCGGATACCATCGAGCTTTTTTACTTTGTTACACGCATTTTCTTACATTTATATATATTTCAAGAGAGCGGCCATTCATATTAGGAAGTGTAAATTATGTCCAAGTCTTTGTGTGTTTTATTGCCGTCTTCCACCAGAGATAATTTGCTGTATTCAGTGTTGTAAATTCTACCACACAAATTCAACATCAAAACAACTATTTCGTTTCCTCGAGCATGTCGGACGTTACGTTCTTTTATACGGAATTTTCGCCGCCCAGAATAAAGTACTGGATTCCACTAGACCAACATTGATCCAACCAGTATTTTCGAAGACACTCCTTCTGATCGTAATTTGATTAGTAGTCGCACGTGGAACAGTCTCTTACGCCTTTCGAGAGTCGATTTGCTCTAATCACAAAAGGATACGACACAATTTCATGGATGAAGTTAACAGTAATGTTATTGCACCATATGTAACAGTAGAGCAACAAGAAACGCCACCCTTGCGTCAGTCCGAGAACCCTTCACTCCACCCTGTTATGGAATTTTAAGCAGCTACACTAACAACCTTGAAAGCTGCGCCAGATGTGTTAACAGCCATCAGGAGGCCAATTGGGTGGTTTGTTGACATCCCGGTGTCTTTGACTGCCACATCTCATCTCCTACATGGAGGCGCTACCCCACGAATGACACCTTCATGAGTTTTACCCAACAAGTTTACTTCTTCGCAAAAGACACTTTTATAAATGAACGAGAAACGTTTTCGACAGCGTGAGACACCCAGGGACACAACAAGAAGCCTGAAGAAGATCCCACTGTGGTTCGGGGGGGGGGGGGGGGGGGGAGGGGGGACTGGCGGGTCAGAACATACGAGGGATATTCAGAAAGAAAGGTCTGATCAGTTGCGAAAGGGAAACACAATGAAAATCAAAAATGTTTACTACAACTTCTAGCAACTTCTCTACATAGACGCCAGCCTGACTTCGACATTTGTCGTAGAGATGTACCAACGTTCCAATACCCTCATCATGGAAGGCAGCCGCCTGTGCTTTCCGACAATTTTCTGCGCTAGACTGGAGCACGTTGTCTGTGCCAAAACGTTGTCTTCGTAGCTGGCGGTTCATGTGAGCAGAAATGAATGTCAGAGGGTGCCAAGTCCAGACTGCATTGTGGGTGATGAAACACTTGCCATCGAAAACGCTGCAGAGGCGTCCACAATGCTCCTGCAGTGTGAGGCTGACAACTGTCATGAAGAAGAAAATGTAGGACAGTTATGTGGGGTTGCACGAAATCAGGCTGAACCTTGCAGCGGGAGCCACACTTGGCGGCAGACACTATTGACGCAGGCATCTTTACGTGCTCAGAACTGAAAAGAGCGACGTGAGGCGATCGCAAGGCATGTTAGAGACGCTGCCCAACGCATCTGTGCAGAGCGTCATCGCACTTCCATTGTCGTTCCAATTTCGCGACCTATCGGACCTTACTTCACGAATAGCCTATACACAAATTATCCACTCTGTACTACCGTATTTTCTCTGCCTCGTGATGGCTGGGTGTTGTGTGCTGTCCTTAGGTTAGTTAGGTTTAAGTAGTTCTAAGTTCTAGGGGACTGATGACCATAGATGTTAAGTCCCATAGTGCTCAGAGCCATTTGAACCATTTGTACTACCGTATCTAATTAGTTTCCCCCTGCAGATGGAGAACACGATGAAGGGTATTGAGAAGTGGACTACGTTCGTTGCCCCTTGCCACGTAGCAATGGCAGCGACTTTAATGAATTTCATGCACAGATTGATGTTTTCTACATCGTAAACGGTTGCCATACTGAACACCAGCTGTATGAGTTAAGAGCCTGGAGGTACTCTCTGTCATTATTCTATATGTCTTGTAGTTTTCGCGGAGTCGACTTCTAAGACCCCATAGGCGCTTATGAATGACACTGTATAGCTATTTTCGATATCGATTTGTGTACTACCTGACGTTGCTTCGGTTGTCAGACATCACCATTGAGCGAATTATCTATTATTCTCTTTTTATGTAAAGCAGACATTCCAACAAGGTAAGTGGCGTGAAGAAGCTTCGTGATACACAAAATATGAAACAAGGTATGCAATGGCAAAACGAAGATGTCATTCAACCTAAAATAATTGGCGAAATTTTGTTAAGCGTAAAAATTCACTTTTAAATCTCCCGATTCGTGGTAGATATTTTAACAGCACTTAATGAAAGCGTTGATGGCGGTGAAATGTATGACAAACAGCAGTCGTCCAGTCAGGAATGGAAGCGACATTGCCTCTGGTGTTGATCAGAGAGGCATTAAAGACAGTGTCTTTTGGTGGTATCATGGACATTTGCCTAATACTGAAACGGAATCTTTCGGGGCAAATGTATAAAAACGAAAATGACGAAAGTCGGAATCAAACGACAGGCCGAGAAAGTCTGTGGCTTAAGACGCCATCGCCGAAAGAGATAGAAAATTCGCTTTCGGATGCCAATACTTATGGCCTCAAGAGAAGAACCCACTTATCGTTGAACAGTGTGCATCCTCCACCCCGATAATAGCACCGTGGAGGATACTGTGCGTTGCAACAGCGCAATAGTTTTGCTACGTCGAGAGCGTCGTTGGCTGGTCACACTTTCAGGGGAGAACCTCGTAGGGCTTGCAGCAAACAGTGGCGGCATTCAGCGCGGCCGAGAGCGGCTGGGGTTGGGAACCCGGCAATGTGAATATAATGGCGCACTCCACTCGCCGGGAAGTGGGTCGCACGCCAGATTGCCGGCAGCGCTATGGGACTCCAAACGGAGTGCCTCCCACACCGTATATCGCCTCCTGCATCGATTCGGGAGGTGCGGCCCGCCAGCGACCGTAGAAACCCTTTACGTGCCAACAATGTGGAGCTGAAAACACGGGGCGTCATTCCGCTCAAAGTCCGTCTAATAAGCTCCGCCACCCCCTCACGCTAGTGCGTTGTTAACATTGTAGTACTAGCAGCGAGGAATTCTCATAGTCCAGGAAGGCATTATCTCGCAGGTGCCCCAGAGGCAGACTAAATGTATGTAAATTTATTCGGCACAGGCTAATGTCTTTTTAATGTCCGCAGCTCCCCGATGCGCGAAGCTCGTCGGCGAGCAGCAACTAGCACGTACTTTCTTGGCTCGTCCTTACCTTACACCAAGCGTATATTTTGACGCTCAGAAAGCGAGAAGAAAGAGGGCTGGTGAAAACGGAAATTACATTATTTCTTCTCATTCTCAGATCTCGATTTTTGTCGTTGGTGCATTAGTAGGTAATGTTTTTCCGTAACTTTAATAATCACAACAGATATACATACGAGAGACTTTAGTCACCAATAATACATTCTCCTCCACTATTTACAACAGTCTACGAACGCTAGAGGAACTTTTCGGTACCGCGACAGTAGAAATCACGTTGTTTTGAGGCGAAGAACTCGACACGTTCGAAGCGCATTTTCATCCGGAAAGGAAGTTACTTCAAGGTTACTCGACAAAGAACGGAAAAGGTGAAAATCTGAGGGTGCAAGATCAGGTAAATACGATGAATCCTGAATGTCTTCGCAAGCCGACTCCTGTGTAGTGTTTTTTGTCAGTCTAGCAGTATGCGGATGGTCGTTATCGTGGAGTAACATTATTTCACTCAGTCCCCCCTATTGTTGTTCTTGTATTACGTCTGCAAACGTCTCAGTTGCTGACAAGAAATAGCAGTAGTGATGGTTACATCTCGGGGAAGTAGTTCCTAGTAGACCACATCGTCGCTGTTCCACGAGATGCAGAACATCATGTTTTGGGGATGCGCGCAGGTCTTTGTATGGCGAGTTGCTGGTTTGTTTGAGCTCAACCCGCCCTTTTTCTTCCCTATGTCAGCATAAACACGCTATTTCCCGTCACCAGTAACGGTACAGGACAGGAGTGGCCGATGTTGTTCACGAGCCAGCTGACGGCGAGCGTGCGCAGATATTGGCTCAGAGCACGCTGTGCCTGAACACACTATTTATGAAACTTCCCCATCGCATGCAGATGTCGCACAACTGTAGGATGATCACAGTTCATCACGTTTGACAGTTTTCGAGTGCATTAGAGTGGACCATTGTGGATTAATGCGCTTAAACGGGCTTCATCAAACCCCGAAGCTCTTCCTGAACGTCGAAGTCGCTAATATGAAAACGGTGCTGCTTAAAGCGAGAAAAGCATTTTCTTGTGCTCTGTCCAATTGTACTATCCCCATGAGCGACACAAAGGTTTCCGGCTTGCTCCGCCGGTGTCTTCCCTCTGTCAAATTCAAACAGAATTATAGTTCCGATTTCTTCACTTAGCACTCCGTTTTCTAGCGCCCACAGCTCCACTCACCATCTCCAGATGACAGGAGGACACTGTGTAATATCAAACAGCAACAAGTAACTACATATTGAAAAATTACTATCGTTAAATAAACACATAGCAACGGGAATAAGTGCAATACAGAAATACTACGAACTTTTGTACCAACCTAATACTGTGACACCTTTAGCCTGAATAAAATTACTTTTGCCGGCCGATGTGGCCGAGCGGTTCTAGGCGCTTCAGTCCGGAACCGCGCTGCTGCTACGGTCGCAGGTACTAATCCTGCCTTGGGCATGGACGTGTGTGATGTCGTTACGTTAATTAGGTTTAAGTAGTTCTAAGTCTAGGGGACTGATGACCTCAGATGATAAGTCCCATAGTGCTTAGAGCCATTTGAACCATTTTTTAAAATTACTTGTTACATAACACTTCACTTATTGCATTGAGTTGCACTCACTCTCTACGCATAAACTTCCTTTACCATAAACATTTCTGTCAGAAGCAACACGAGTTACAAGTTACTTACTTACTTACGTTGGCAAAACATAGCGCAATCGGTCTGTGGCCTCACCAACCTGCTTCGGTCTCCAGCTAGTGGCATGGTATTCATATCCTCTCTGATCCCATCAGTCCATCTTAAACCTGATCTCCCCCTTGGTCTTTCATCTGTGACGTCTTCTTCCACCACCTGCCTCGTTATCTCGTCTTCTTGACGCATTACATGCCCATCACACTTCAATATCCTCTCTTTAATAATTGCCACAATGTCCAGCGATTTTCTACAACTCCCGAAGATCGCAGATTTTTCTTTTTTCCCAGCCGTCTCTATCCTTTGCTGGTCCAAAAATCTGTCTCATAAGAGCATTCTCAAATGTCACAAGCTTTCTTTCTATTTTTCGGTGAGAGTCCAGGACTCTGCTCCGTATAGGACCACCAGTCCCGTAGACCCTAATCTTCGTGGATCTCGATAGAAGCCGTGACTTGAGCAGCTTTCCGAGTGCAAACCTTGACATGTTTCGTGCTCGAATTCCTTCCATTATTTCCTCGTCTGCATCATTATTTTCATTGAGTACCGTCCCAAGGTACTCATTTACCCTTTTTCAACTTTACCATCCACATCTAAACGTCTGTCACCTCTCTGCTCACTACGATAATTTATTTGGTCTTATCTATATTCATCTTCATGTCTACTCTCATTCCTTCTTCCATTAACATTCTTACCATCGGAACCGAATCTTGCTCATTCTGTGCTATTAAAAATACATTATCTGCGCAGGCCAGGACGTTGGTCTTTCTATTCCAGCTGAATTCGTGTCTCTAGGCTCGTTGCTTTCCTCAGAACTATAATACCAGATTAAACATGAGGGAAGGAGGGGTAGTTTCCCAGCCGTACTCCAGTCCCCAGCTCGTGCTTCTCCAATAAAGTTCCATTGCCTTTTAGTGTGAATGTTTTTTCTTGTATATATGCTTGTGTTCGTCTTATTAGTTTTCTCGGAACTTTCGCCATTTCCAGTTCTTGCCGTATTTCTTGCCTATTCACGTTTCCATATGTTTTTTGGAAGTCCACAAAAGACAGTCAACATCTCTCCGAAATTAGCTCTTTCATAACACTTATCTTATGGTATGCAGTTGATCTACAGCTGATTTTCCCTTTCTAAACCCTGCTTGCACGAATCCTAGTACCTCCTCCTCCTCGACGCTTGTGTTAACTGCTACAGCAGCACCATGCTCAGGATCTTACAAATTTCATATAGTAAGGTAATTCCTCTATAATTACTGCATCTCACTGTGTATAATTTCTTAGACATCAAGCATACGACAGATTGCAGGGGTCGTTTATCTCCTCCAAATTAAATAGATTAGATGGTACAATATCTTTTGTAGGATACCGCTTTCCTCTTTCAGCATCACTGCAAGTATTCCATCTGTTCCAGGTGCCTTTCCCTTCTCCAGCATTTTTCTGACTTTTCTTATCTCTTCCTTGTTCAACAATCCATTATCTCCTGTTAGTACTACCATTCTTCCATTACTTTCGTAACACTGTTGACGGTTTCGTCCATACTCAGGTGATTTTCGAATTAATTTTCGTATTCCTCCATAGCTTTCTTTTTATCTCTTAACATTTCTCCAACTTTACCTTTGATCGCATCTATCCTTACGTTACATCATTTCCTGAAGAACCTGGCTGTCCTGTAAAAGTCGTTTCTTCGAATGCCTTGTGCAGTGTTGCCCTGCTGCTTATGTACTCTAGCTTCTCTGCTGCGAATACTTTTCTTGCCCGTGTCGCTGCTTTACGTCTCCCAGCAATACTCTTTCACCTTTTTCTTTTGTCAGCCACAACACTTTCGCCGCGTTTCTCTTGTCGACTACATGTCTACGCCCGTCATGGAACCATCTCCTGCCGCTCCTCCTCACCAATGGTTTCAGCACTTCATCTGGGACTTGGTTGTCACCAGTCTTGAGCCTGGACGATAATTTCCCTACACCAACTCTCTCTCCTTTCAGGGTGGCAAACACGGTGTGAATTTCAGTAGTGTAAGTCCTTACTGTGGTGCTCTATCGGTAGATACGGGTTTATTTTTCGGTCTGCTTCTCTTTTCCTGCATTTAAAACATTCTATTTTTCACGGACAGCTGTCAACACAAGATAGAAATCTATCGTATTTCCGTACGTCTTTGAGATTTTATATTCTCAATAACACTTCAGTGTCTACAGTTCACTACGTGTTATACGCAAGAAATAGTTTCATTTAAATGATCATACGTAACTACTACTTACAGTCTGTTTAATGTTATAGGTCAAGCCGGCTGAGGTGGCCGAGCGGTTCTAGGCGCCACAGTTTGGAACCGCGCGACCGCTACGGTCGCAGGTTCCAGTCCTGCCTCGGCCATGGATGTGTGTGATGTCCTTAGGTTAGTTAGGTTTAATTAGTTCTAAGTTCTAGGGGACTGAAGACCTCAGAAGTTAAGTCCCATAGTGCTCAGAGCCATTTCAATTTGTTAGAGGTCACGTAAACAACTGCCTATTTTTGTGTATCAATTTGTTTATGGAGGACCGTCATACAAAATATGATCGTTTTCAAAGGTCTTATCGATGCTATACCACTACTTCCTTCATGTATTTGAAGTTTATGCTCGAATTTTGTCAAATAACGTAAGCGGCCGCAAATTTAAGAAAATATTTTTACACAGTGCAACGAAACCCATATGGTTGGACAAAACTGTACTTGCGTCCCATCTGCCACAGCCTTGTACGCACGACGGTGGAACTACAATATTTTGATATTGATTAAACCATAAGCAACAATCATTATTCAGATTAAATCTTAGCGTCGCCACACAATACCTTAACAAACGTATTTACTTCTGCAGATCTCACGCAGCGGCATTTTTTCATCAAGCACATGTGTGTTAACCATATCTGAACGTTACGCAACAATAAAAAACAAAATGCTCACCCTCTAAGAGTATATGATTCCATGGACAGATACTGTTTAACGTACTTGAGGAATTCCTAGTTGACAAAGAAGCGAAAGAATTGGTTAAACAAAGACTGGCTGACGTATCGAAAGACAATTGTTTGGGACAACGTTCTGCACCATTCGAGATCAAAAGAAGGGTCAAAAAGAGGAAGGGGGCACGTTGTCTCTTTTGGGTTCTAGGGAAACTAGTTAGAAGACGGTCAAATGAATCTAAAGGTACAATTACTAGCTGATGTCACCAAAAAAAAAAAAAAAAATCCCCTTTATTACCTACCGTTTGTTACTGACAGCTCAATCCTCTCCAATAACAGACAAAAAGCAATACGGTAAAGAGTGGACTCCTAATTTTATAAAAGGAAATGGAGTGTATGGAAAGAACCAAATCGGGACTGCAATCGGTCTATTGTAACGAGATTTGGGGAATCCCTTGAGTAGACGCATTTAAATATTTAGGTGAGGTTACTCTTTGGACAGGTATAACAATAAATATTTATCATAAAACGCAAAACTACGACATTATACAGCAGTTCTCAAAACAGAAGTACTTTCCGCTTCTGAAACTATAGTAACTAATGTCTCATCAAAAAACCGGAAAAAGAAAAATAATTATTATCAAAATGCAAAACTGAAATATAGCGGAAATCAAAGTAAACTGTAAAGTTACTGAAGAAAACGTAAATACAGTCAGGTGCCTAAAAGATCACAAAGAAAATTCTGAATTTAGCTTCAGCGATGAATAACCGAAACCGTTGGCTTACTGAAATTCATGGAGACGTATAGGTAACTGGGGAGTAAACGCCTCGAGTAATGGCCATACATCACGGCTGCCTTCCACCATACGACTCGACAACCACGAGCAGTAGTCTGGGGCGCCGTTTCATCTCATAGCACTACCGCTTTGGTCGTCAGCTGCGGCAACCTTGCACGACAAAGGTACATCGTTGATGTTCTACGCCCAGTTTTGTTACCCTTAATGGATAGCCAACCTGGGCTTACATTTCAGCAGGATAATGCTCACCCGCACACGGCGACAGTTTGTTCGGCTTGTCTTCATGTTTGCCAAACTGTATCTTGATGGTTCTTAGCCTGCCCTAGGACATCATTGCACACGTCCATGTCCAGAGTCTTGTGTCTCGACCTATCACAATAATAGTTTTTAAATCTTCTCGTACGCCATCCTTCCTTATGCTTTTTCATTCCACTGGGTTTTGTAGCAACGCTGTTTTTGTTTAGTTCCCGTGTTCCATACTAAACATGTGGCTCATCCATTTCAGCCGATTTATTTTAACGTATTTTACGATTTCGGTATCTTTATGTAATCTACAATTTCGAAATTATGTCGTCTACCGCATACACCACCTTCGCTAAGATCCCCATAGATTTTGCTTGACAACTTCCATTCGAAACGCCCAACTAGTTGTTCACATTGTTGAGGCAGTGTCCTGGTTTCTGAGACGTATGTTGACGCTGGACACCTTGTTCTCCTGGCCAGATTCCTACACTTATGTCACGGGGCCGGCTCGTGATAGTGTTTATAAACTAAGTGAACACGTCGCTCTATTTCCGCATTAATGCCATTCTATGTCAGCAGTGTTTCCACGCAGGCAAATTCACTGACAGATTCTATTCGCGCCTGGTCAGTTTCCGGCATCACATTTAGTTCTGGTCATATTACTCGCATGTATTTGGTTCTATTGATGTTCACATCAAGAACAATTCCTATCGATGCTACCACCAGAGACCTATATGGCTTTTTAGTAGCAAGTTCTTGCAAAAATATCCACATCACATTCATAGACGAAAACCTGCACCATTATAATGAGCGTAATATCATGATTTGATCAGAATTTATTACTTTTTCTAGTGCTAAATTAAAAAAGCATGCATGAGAGTGCATCATCTTACCTCCGTCCACAGTCTTCAGTGTTGGCATTAAACTTCCTTGTACCCGTTACTTACACACCAAACACTGTATGACTGCAGTTTGAGTAACGAAACTTCTTGGCAGATTGAAACTATGTGCCGGACCGAGACTCGAGCTCGTGACATTCGCCTTTCGCGGGCGAGTGCTCTACCAACTGAGCTACGCAAGCACGACTCACGACCCGTCCTCACAGCTTTAATTCCGCCAGTACTTCGTCTCCTACCTACTAAATTCACAGAATCTCTCCTTGCAGAAGTAGCACTCCTGGAAGTAAGGATATTGCGGAAACGTGGCTTAGCCGCAGTCTGGGGGATGTTTCCAGAATGAAATTTTCATTCTGCAGCGGAGTGTGCGATGTTATCAAACTTTCTGGCAGATTAAAACTGTGTCCCGGACCTAGACTCGAAATCGGGATCTTTGTCTTCCGCTGGCAAGCGCTCAGTTGATAGAGCACTTGCCCGCAAAATACAAAGGTTCCGATTTCGAGTCTCGGTCCGGCACACAGTTTCAATCTGGCAGGGAGTTTCATAACTGCACACACTCCACTGCAGAAAAGAAATTTCTTTCTGGAAACAGTTTGAGTAGTTTGAGCGCCGTTATCTATGCTGCCTCAAGACGTATACACTGTCTCTAACTTTAATTTTAGACTTGTTGTGTAAACATTTAATATAATATTACACGTCTTAATAAGTAGGTGACAAGAGTTTAAATTTTTAAATTAGATGAATAATTAATGACGTGAAATAATGAATATCAAATTTTTTCTTTGACCAGATGAACATTCGCAGCCTTTTAGTAATATAATTACGTTTATAGAATCTGTAACGTGTTGTGTAGAATTAACTTAGGTTTGAGAATTAATCTAGAGAGGTGAAGTAGGTTGTTAGAGACCACTGTTCTGTAGCTGTGAAGATCTTTGACGCCTCTTTAAGATAAGTCGCTGTGGTATGCAGACGGGGAGTCCTCCTATCACAGGGCGCATACCCGAAGTTAAATGGGGGACTTGGTGTGTGTGTACGGGGGTCAGTCATGGTGAACACATGACACGAGTACCGCACTTTCCTACAACTGTGGGACTGTTTCTGTCATTGCCCGCTAATACTAACTGATTAATATTTCCAGCGGGGTTATCGAAAATACAAATAAAGTTAATCGCTTCAATAAAATAAACGAATTATCCCAGCTGTCGTAACACAAGAACCACACTTATTTCGAGCGTCCCGACAACCTCATAAATACTACGCGTGAGCGTCATGCTTGTTTGCAACGGACACGTTAAAAAAAACTGCACGGAGACAAAATGATTCGAGCTGTATGGTTTAACTGGCGCCAGGCGAGATGAATTGCTGCCGCTGACCAGGCGACGTCAACGACTCGTAAAGGCCACAGCTGCAGATTAGCCAGCAGTCCAGGCGTGAAATGCGTGTCAGCCGACAAGCGGGGGGCAGGCGTGGCATCGCGCCTCACTGTTTCATGTGACTGCTGGAGTTTTACAAAGCGTTCCTAACAGATACTATTGCTGTGTCCGCATATTTGCCTGCTGCATACACACATGACGCTTGACGAAGCAAGTGCATTAAGTGCTGTATTCGCCACATGTACTTGGCGTCAAACATATACAGGGTGTTACAAAAAGGTACGGCCAAACTTTCAGGAAACATTCCTCACACACAAAGAAAGAAAATATATTATGTGGACATGTGTCCGAAAACGCTTACTTTCAATGTTAGAGCTCATTTTATTACTTCTCTTCAAATCACATTAATCATGGAATGGAAAGACACAGCAACAGAACGTACCAGCGTGACTTCAAACACTTTGTTACAGGAAATGTTCACAATGTCCTCCGTTAGCGAGGATACACGCATCCACCCTCCGTCGCATGGAATCCCTGATGCGCTGATGCAGCCCTAGAGAATGGCGTATTGTATCACAGCCGTCCACAATACGAGTACGAAGAGTCTCTACATTTGGTACCGGGGTTGCGGAGACAAGGGCTTTCAAATGCCCCCATGAATGAAAGTCAAGAGGGTTGAGGTCAGGAGAGCGTGGAGGCCATGGAATTGGTCCGCCTCTACCAATCCATCGGTCACCGAATCTGTTGTTGAGAAGCGTACGAACACTTCGATTGAAATGTGCAGGAGCTCCATCATGCATGAACCACATGTTGTGTCGTAATTGTAAAGGCACATGTTCTAGCAGCACAGGTAGAGTATCCCGTATCAAATCATGATAAAGTGATCCATTGAGCGTAGGTGGAAGAACGTGGGGCCCAATCAAGACATCACCAACAATGCCTGCCCAAACGTTCGCAGAAAATCTGTGTTGATGACGTGATTGCACAATTGCGTGCGGATTCTCGTCAGCCCACACAGGTTGATTGTGAAAATTTACAATTTGACCACGTTGGAATGAAGCCTCATCCGTAAAGAGAACATTTACACTGAAGTGAGGTTTGACACATTGTTGGATGAACCATCCGCAGAAGTGTACCCGTGGAGGCCAATCAGCTGCTGATAGTGCCTGCACACGCTGTACATGGTACGGAAACAACTGGTTCTCCCGTAGCTCTCTCCATACAGTGACGTGGTCAACGTTACCTTGTACAGCAGCAACTTCTCAGACGCTGACATTAGGTTTACCGCCAACTGCACGAAGAATTGCCCCGTCCATTGCAGGTGTCGAGTCACAGGCTGGAATGTTCCGTGCTCCCTAGGACGCCGATGAATTGCTTCGAACGTCTTCCTGTCGGGACACCTTCGTTCTGGAAATCTGTCTCGATACAAACGTACCGCGCCACGGCTATTGCCCTGTGCTAATCCATACATCAAATGGGCATCTGCCAACTCCGCATTTGTAAACATTGCACTGACTGCAAAACCACGTTCGTGATGAACACTAACCTGTTGATGCTACGTACTGATGTACTTGATGCTAGTACTGTAGAGCAACGAGTAGCATGTCAACACAACCACCTAAGTCAACATTACCTTCCTTCAATTGGGCCAACTGGCGGTGAATCGAGGAAGTACAGTACATACTGACGAAACTAAAATGAGTTCTAACATGGAAATTAAGCGTTTCCGGACATACGTCCACATAACACCTTTTCTTTATTTGTGTGTGAGAAATGTTTCCTGAAAGTTTGGCCGTACCTTTTTATAACATCCTGTAAATGTGGCAGGAAGAGAACCGTCTACCACGGGAACAGTTGCGCTGCTGTGCAAAAATAATTGGCATCACATATTAGCTACAATTAACAACGATTTACAATACTTAACAGGAGTATGTAGGTTGTGCGACATACACTGTACAAAAACACCAGTGTGACCTCCTTTCAAAGGCCTGGGCGACACGCAGGAAGAGAGCCAACGTCCCGACTCCAGCTAAGCCAGGTTTCTCGGATGGCGCAATCACCTCGACCGAAGTGATCACACACATTCTCGACTGTAACTGGCCCGGGCAACTCGGTGAGCTCATCCTCATTGGAACCGCGCACATACACTGCCGGCAGAGGCCATCGTGCCGACGTGCGTGTAGCGTGGCCCGCGAGAACACCTGTGTTCGTACTTTGTGCCTTCGGGAATGACGAGACCACACAAACAATAGCACTGACAATTTCCCAGCCCATAAATCGGCCTCCTCCTCAGCGGACGATTGTTGAAGAGTGTTTGCTTTCAGTCCTAACTCATCCACGAAAGAAGTGGCTTTTAAGGCGCCTGTTCGCCCGAGTCTCGAGTGTTTTTCATCTATCTGGGATCCCTGTCGGGTAGGACTGATAGAGGAGATGGAGAAGATCCAACGAAGAGCGGCGCGTTTCGTCACGGGATCTTGTAGCTGGCAAGAGAACGTTACTTTCTAACTTTCTACATCACGGAGAGATTTACTATTGAAATTTCGTGACAGCTCTTATCAGGAGGGGTCGGACAAGACATTTCTCCCCCCCCTCCCCCCCCCCCACATAGATCTAGCGTATTGACCACGAGGAGAAAATTCGAGAAATTAGAGCCAATACAGAAGCTTACCGACAATCATTCTTGCCAGGCGCTATTCGCAAGTGGATCAGGGTTGGCGGGATCAGATAGTGGTACGAAAGTACCCTCCGCCACACACCATTTGGTGCAGATATAGATAAAACTTCTTCATCTGTAGAGCTCACCTGTCGCTGAACAGCGGTCAGCACGCGTGCACGGGGGCCAGTGCGCAGCAACCTGCGGGGAACGGTCGACGACGATGTGGCGTACTGCCCACTCGTCGCCAGTGGGGTGCCTACGGGATGCAGCGTCCTCGGAATGCTATACAACAATTTCAAACAAGTAAAATTAGTTGTTTTATTTCCATAAATCAAATTCACAATACTTAACTTTCTTTACAGCAAATGTCGCTAGTGAGAGGCGACGTGAAAGCAGTACAGATCTTGCTATAAACCGAGACCGAGGAAACCCTCGATACGGATCACGACAATCTGACAGCGTAGCACTAATCACGCTGCAGACTCGGGCCGAGGCTACCAGCAGCCGCGTTTATACGCACTCGTTGCAGGGGCGCGCCTGGAGCACCGCCGACCGCCGTTTCCTGACAGCCTCGTTCCGACGTTTGTGGTTCCGCCAGAACAGAGGAGGCCCCTCGGCTGATGTGGACGGCCAGCTCACCAGCAGCTGCACGTCTGTTTGCCAGGACACATGTCCGCAGCCGTCGTTCACCACAGTTGCCTCGGCGCTGGTTTTCGATGGCGCCATTTTGCCATGCACGGTGCAGTTTAACCGCGGCGGAACGGGAACAGTTTACCAACTTACCGTTGGCTCGAAAGCCAATGCTCGTGTCTTCTTGGGCGTCAGATAACCCGCTCCGTTCCCGCAATACGACAACGACTGCACTGTTTTCCTCTGTCTTCCGACACGCTTTATATACCTTTCGCTGCTAGCGCTGCCACAGGCCGTATACGAGTCAGTATTGCACGTTGTCGTCGAACATAAGCGGTGGTCACATTAATGCCACCGGACCGAGTAACACGGTGTTCATGTGAGCTAATTGGTCTGTGGACACTCGTATAGCACTCAAATCCAGTGAACAATGAGTAACACGACGTGTGTAATCTCGTCTTTGCCTGATCTTGAACGTGATAGAGACACACGCTGACATTGGACTGATACTGTCTCGAAGCATTGCTTCCTGATGGGGTCGCGTGTCTATTTACATTATCATCTGGTGGATGTCCACTCGGGTACTATTTCTGGCACTTAAGGGGGATGCGTAGTCCTTGTCACGTTCAATGTGGTCGAGGTGTCGCAGTGGTAGTCGCTGGATTCGCATTCGGGAGGATAGTGGTTCAAGTTCGCGTCCAGTTTTAGATTATTCCCTAAATCGCTCCCGCAAATGGTGAGATGGCTTGTCTGAAAGGGCACGGCCGATATCTTTCCTCCTTGGAACCATTCGGGCTTGCACTCCGTCTCTAGAGACGTTAATATTCCTTCCTTTTCCCCATTAAACTGGAAATTTGTGGTAAGCTCCTATGGGACCAAACTGCTGAGGTCATCGGTCCCTAAGCTTACGCACTACTTAATCTAACTTAAATTAACTTACGCTAAGGACGACACACACACCCGTGCCCCGAGGCAGGACTCGAACCTGCGGCGGGGGGAGCCGCGCGAACCGTGACAAGGTGTTCCACCTTCTTTTTCCTTTCCTCGTGTGCGCTCTTACTGTAGTCTAGCCTTAGACAGGTCGGCGCTCTTCTGTGTGGACTGTCCCATATCTCGTGGCGAACACAGCATAAGGAAACTTGCGCAGAAAGGTATGCTTCTTGCGTCAGTTGCAATATGACCTTCGCAGAAATCTTGCTTTTTTCGCTGTACCTTACGAAAATAAAGTTAGAATATTTCTCTCTGAGCTGCTGCGTTGTGTAGCTCTCCATTTCTCAGAGTATGTAATTTATGATTAACGGAAATTCCTCTCTGCTTTTATGTTTCGCCAGTTGTGGCCTCTTGTTGGTCTCTGCTGCGGCAGTATTAATATCCAACAGCGATAAGTTTATGGAATAATGAATATAAAGACTTAAACTTCTTGTCAGATTAAAACTGTTTGGCAGAGCGGGGTTCGTATCCGGATGCCTAGTTTTCGCATGCAGTGCCTTTGCCGACTTAGCTATCCAGCCATTACCAACGACCGCCCTCGTAACTTTACTGTCTCCAGTCTCCTATGAGTGGTCGAAGTAAAGCTGTGAGGGCGGTTCGTGACTGGAGGCGAGATAGGTCAGCTGAGACGAGCATTGCCCATGCAAGGCAAGTATCAGGGGACGAGTTACACTCCGGCGCACAGTTTCAGTCTGCTAAGAAGTTTCAAAACAGCGACCGCTCTGCTACTGAGGGAAGGATTCGTTCTCGAATATAAAAATTGTACATCACTCCAGGCTGCAATAATTGTCGCAGATAATGAGTGCACGTTCCTCTGTTTTGTGGCTTTTTCGTTTGTTGATTGCTATATCAGTTTGAATGCAACAACATCCAGTTTCACAACACCCTCGCTCCCTCCCTAAAAGTCAGCTATCAACTATACAGTGATCAGCCAGAACACTGTGGCCACCTACCTAATTGCTGGTATGTCCATCTTTGACACGGATAAAAGCTTCGACGCGTCGTGGCACGGAAGCAATTGTGCAACTAATTCCCGTAAATTCCGGGGAGTGGGGCGATGAGCTCTGACGCCACGCTCAGTCACACCCCACATGTGTTCGACCGGGTCCAGATCTGGTGACTTGGGAGACCAGCACATCAGTTGGAACTCGCCACTGTGTTCCTCGACCCACTCCATCACACTCCTGGCCTTGTGACGTGGCGCATACTCTTGACGGAAAATGCCACTCCCGTCGGGAAACGTGGTGGTCCTGAAGAAGTCTACGTGGTCCTCAGCCAGTGTACGATCCTCCACGGCCTTCACGGTGGCTCACACGCGCTCCACTCGACCCACGGACGTCCACACGAAAATTCCGAAAGCATAACGGAGCCGCCGCCAACTCGTCTCCGTCCCGCAGTACAGGTCTCGAGGAGCTGTTCCCCTGGAAGACGACGGATTCGCGCCCTCTCGCCGGCATAATGAAGAAGATATTGGGATTCACCAGACTGCGCAACGCTCTGCCACTGCGCTAACATTCAGTGCCGATGGTCACGTGCCTATTTCAGTTGTAGTTCCCGATGTGGTGTTAACATCGGCACATGCATAGGTCATCGGCTGCGGAGGGCCACTGTGCGCTGTGTGTTCAGACACACTTGCCCCCAGCGCTGAACTCTGATATCGATTCCGCCACAGTTCGCAGACTGTCCTGTTTTACCAGTCTTCCCAGTCTACGACGTGTGGCATCTGTAATGACAGCTGATGTCATTCATTGAACGTTTTCTTGAATTATATATAAGTGCCAAGACGTCGGAAAATGCCAGACAATCAAAATTCAGTCCAATGCACTCGTGCTCCAAAAAGATGCCATTTGGAAGTCCCCGTCTAGCTAAATACTTTCGCCACAGTCTTGTCATCTTTTCCTGTGCCCAAATGAAGAGGAGAGACACCATCTCCCTGCCTTACTCTTCTTTCAATTTCAAAGCTTCTCGGAAGTTTGAAGTCTGCTGTGGCCGCAACATCAGGTATTATGTATTCTACGTACTCGCCCACCTCCAATTGGCCACTAAGAGACTCGGATGCTTGATTATGGACTTAGGTTGCGCTCTACCAAATCTACGTTTCGGTGGTTCTGATATGGCACATGAACGACGTAGTAAAAGGTAGGCATACCGCACTGACAGGGGGTAAGAAAAGCAAAACTGAATGTGTAAGAGAGCCGATCATTTATCATTGTTTTTGTTTGTCTGCTTGGTTCGTTGGTTGTTAGTCTGACACACAATTAGAACCGCATATCATTCAGTTTTTAGTCCATTATTTATTTTATATCCTTGTTGTTGTTGTTGTGGTCTTCAGTCCTGAGACTGGTTTGATGCAGCTCTCCATGCTACTCTATCCCGTGCAATCTTCTTCGTCTCCCAGTACCTACTGCAGCCTACATCCTTCTGATTCTCCTTAGTGTATTCATCTCTTGGTCTACCTCTACGATTTTTACCCTCCATACTGCCCTCCAATGCTAAATTTCTGATCCCTTGATGCCTCAAAACATGTCCTACCAACCGATCCCTTCTTCTAGTCAAGTTGTGCCACAAACTTCTCTTCTCCCCAATCCTATTCAATACCTCCTCATTAGTTACGTGATCTACCCACCTTATCTTCAGCATTCTTCTGTAGCACCACATTTAGAAGGCTTCTATTCTCTTCTTGTCCAAACTAGTTATCGTCCATGTTTCACTTCCATACATGGCCACACTCCATACAAATACTTTCAGAAACGACTTCCTGACACTTAAATCTACACCCGATGTTAACAAATTTCTCTTCTTCAGAAACGATTTCCTTGCCATTGCCTGTCTACATTTTATATCCTCTCTACTTCGACCATCATCAGTTATTTTACTCCCTAAATAGCAAAACTCCTTTACTACTCTGTCTCATTTCCTAATCTAATTCCCTCTGCATCACCCGACTTAATTTGACTACATTCCATTATCCTCGTTTTGCTTTTGTTGATGTTCATCTTATATCCTTCTTTCAAGACACGGTCCATTCCGTTCAACTGCTCTTCCAAGTCCTTTGCTGTCTCTGACAGAATTACAATGTCATCGGCAAACCTCAAAGTTTTTACTTCTTCTCCATGAATTTTAATACCTACTCCGAATTTTTCTTTTCTTTCCCTTATTGCTTGCTCAATATACGGATTGAATGACATCGGGAAGAGGCTACAACCCTGTCTCACTCCTTTCCCAACCACTGCTTCCCTTTCATGTCCCTCGACTCTTATAACTGCCATCTGGTTTCTGTAAAAATTGTAAAAAGCCTTTCGCTCCCTGTATTTTACCCCTGCCACCTTCACAATTTGAAAGAGAGTATTCCAGTTAACATTGTCAAAAGCTTTCTCTAAGTCTACAAATGCCAGAAACGTAGGTTTGCCTTTTCTTAATTTTTCTTCTAAGATAAGTCGTAAAGTTAGTATTGCCTCACGTGTTCCAACATTTCTACGGAATCCAAACTGATCTTCCCCGAGGTCCGCTTCTACCAGTTTTTCCATTCGTCTGTAAAGAATTCGCGTTAGTATTTTGCAGCTGTGACTTATTAAACTGATAGTTCGGTAATTTTCACATCTGTCAACACCTGTTTTCTTTGGGATTGGAATTATTATATTCTTCTTGAAGTCTGAGGGTATTTCGTCTGTCTCGTACATCTTGCTCACCAGATGGTAGAGGTTTGTCATGACTGGCTCTCCCAAGGCCATCAATAGTTCTAATGGAATGTTGTCTACTCCCGGGGCCTTGTTTCGACTCAGGTCTTTCAGTGCTCTGTCAAACTCTTCACGCAGTATCTTATCTCCCATTTCGTCTTCGTCTACATCCTCTTCCATTTCCATAATATTGTCCTCAAGTACATCGCCCTTGTATAGACCCTCTATATACTCCTTCCACCTTTCTGTTTTCCCTTCTTTGCTTAGAACTGGGTTTCCATCTGAGCTCTTGATATTCATACAAGTGGTTCTCTTCTCTCCAAAGGTCTCTTTAATTTTCCTGTAGGCAGTATCTATCTTACCCCTAGTGAGACAAGCCTCTATATCCTTACATTTGTCCTCCAGCCATCCCTGCTTAGCCATTTTGCACTTCCTGTCGATCTCATTTTTGAGACGTTTGTATTCCTTTTTGCCTGCTTCATTTACTGCATTTTTATATTTTCTCCTTTCATCAATTAAATTCAATATTTCTTCTGTTACCCAAGGATTTCTATTAGCCCTCGCCTTTTTACCTACTTGATCGTCTGCTGCCTTCACTACTTGATCCCTCAGAGGTACCCATTCTTCTTCTACTGTATTTCTTTCCCCCATTCCTGTCAATTGTTCCCTTATGCTCTCCCTGAAACTCTCTACAACCTCTGGTTCTATCAGTTTATCCAGGTCCTATCTCCTTAAATTCCCACCTTTTTGCAGTTTCTTTCAGGGATTTTCTCTGCCTCGTGATGGCTGGGTGTTGTGTGCTGTCAAATGGCTCTGAGCACTATGGGACTCAACTGCTGAGGTCATTAGTCCCCTAGAACTTAGAACTAGTTAAACCTAACTAACCTAAGGACATCACAAACATCCATGCCCGAGGCAGGATTCGAACCTGCGACCGTAGCGGTCTTGCGGTTCCAGACGGCAGCGCCACTTCGGCCGGCTGTGTGCTGTCCTTAGGTTAGTTAGGTTTAAGTAGTTCTAAGTTCTAGGGGACTGATGACCATAGATGTTAAGTCCCATAGTGCTCAGAGCCATTTGAACCATTTTTTTTTTTTTTTTGCAGTTTCTTCAGTTTCAATCTGCAGTTCTTAACCAATAGATTGTGGTCAGAATCCACATCTGCCCCTGGAAATGTCTTACAATTTAAAACCTGGTTCCTAAATCTCTGTCTTACCATTATATAATCTATGTGATACCTTTTAGTATCTCCAGGATTCTTCCAGGTATACAACCTTCTTTTATGATTCTTGAACCAAGTGTTAGCTATGATTAAGTTATGCTCTGTGCAAAATTCTACAAGGCGGCTTCCTCTTCCATTTCTTCCCCCCAATCCATATTCACCTACTATGTTTCCTTCTCTCCCTTTTCCTACTGACGAATTCCAGTCACCCATGACTATTAAATTTTCATCTCCCTTCACTACCTGAATAATTTCTTTTATCTCGTCATAACATTTCTTCAATTTCTTCATCATCTGCAGAGCTAGTTGGCATATAAACTTGTACTACTGTAGTAGCCATGGGCTTAGTGTCTATCTTGGCCACAATAATGCGTTCACTATGCTGCTTGTAGTAGGTAACCCGCACTCCTATTTTTTTATTCATTATGAAACCTACTCCTGCATTACCCCTATTTGATTTTGTATTTATAACCCTGTATTCACCTGACCAAAAGTCTTGTTCCTCCTGCCACCGAACTTCACTAATTCCCACTATATCTAACTTTAACCTATCCATTTCCCTTTTTAAATTTTCTAACCTACCTGCCCGATTAAGGGATCTGACATTCCACGCTCCGATCCGTAGGACGCCAGTTTTCTTTCTCCTGATAATGACGTCCCCTTGAGTAGTCCCCGCCCGGAGATCCGAATGGGGGACTATTTTACCTCCGGAATATTTTTCCCAAGAGGACACCATCACCATTTAATCATACAGTAAAGCTGCATGACCTCGGGAAAAATTACGGCTGTAGTTTCCCCTTGCTTTCAGCCGTTCGCAGCACCAGAACAGCAAGGCCGTTTTGGTTAATGTTACAAGGCCAGATCAGTCAATCATCCAGACTGTTGCCCCTGCAACTCTTCAGGAACCACATGTTTGTCTGGCCTCTCAACAGATACCCCTCCTGTATCGCTGAGGCACGCAAGCCTCCCCACCGACGGCAAGGTCCATTGTTCATGGGGGGGGGTTATATCCTTAGAAAATACAAATTGCATTATACAAGTAAAATAAAATAGCTGCTCGCGTAAATTCTACGCTTTTATGTAACCAAACCAATTGCTTCGGGTCAAATACTATTTTCATGCGCAAACACAAAAGGATCTATATAATTATTGCTGTTATCTCGTACTCAATACATTGTTATAATTTATAAATGTGAATGTTGTTTAGCAATAATAAACTCATGTTGTATATAATCTCAACAAAGTAATGAAGCGATGTCTGATATGTTGTGATTTTGCAACCTTTTTACTTTTTTTGAGGTATTTGCATTTTTAGCGCTATGTGATAAATTAGTAGTTCTCCTTTTATATTTTTACTACTACATCCCTCTTTCTCAGAATGGAAATCGACAATTTCGTAATAAAGCCTGAATTAAACAATGCCAGTTTTAATGTTGCTATAAATATGTTTATTTTTAAGTAACAGACAGGAGGATAACTATGTACAACAAAAAAGTTACATAGGTTACACAGCCCTTTAAATATCTTGGAAATGAGGTAATGCCTGATGGATATGCAATACGCCTAACGTACAGGTAACGCAGTTAGGATCTTAACTGACGAGAGCTACTACGAAAGCTACCGTAGTCCACGCTTACTTACGATAGTCTGTGGTAGCGCACGGTAATTCTGCCCCCCCTGTTTTGGACACGTGTGGGCTCCAACTCTCGCCCTGACTGCGCGCGGCGCAAACACAGAATCGCCGCGGGCGGTCGCAGGTCGCACCTGGCGCGCGCCGGTCGGAAGCGGCGTTTGCCGACGGCCGCCGTGAATCAATAGGGCGGATGTGACGTCACGCGGGTCGACAATGTGATGGGCCGCGGCTCCGCGTTCCCCGCCTTCCGGCCGCGCAAATTGATTACCCGGCTAAGCGCGGCCAGCCCCTACTCCATCTCGTTACAGACACTCCCGACTGCTGCGGTAAAGAAGGGCAGGCGGAAGGAACCCGCCCGCGGAGACGCTCGATCGTAGAGTTGAGAGAAATGTGTCTCACTTGCAGTACGTTAATCCCCGTACATTATCCCAGAAAATTCGTCGAATGAGAGAACAAGTAATCCAGCTCAATATCAATACTATATTGTTTCTCAAAATTGCAATATCACGAAGAAATGATCGTCGGAAAATTATCTGCGTATGACCTGTAATGCAAGATAACGTTTAAATATACAGAATGAGAAGACACTAAGGCATTACTTGATGAGAGCGTGACGCACAACAACACCAGCTCCTACAACCCATGACAACGAGTTAGTCTTTCGATGTATTGCCAGCTCTCACCATACGAGGGTACGCCAAGCAGTGTCGAACATGACGTTTTTTTCCGGGGTCGCGGTGCGGGCAGGCATAACGCTGAATGGGCGTACGTCGTACCCTCACCAGTCAACGTTATTCTGACACTTCTCCTCGCCCGTGTGCCTCTTTTAAGAGGCGCATCAGGCCCTGGATGACAATGCGCGGTGGCATCGACTTGTTCATGTGACGGAGCTCTTCGAACGAGAAGATATCTCGTGAATGAACTTGTCAGCCTACTGCCCCGACTCAAGTGTCATCAAGGCACGTGTGGGATCCTTGGGGACACGTACTGCAGCACGTCCGTGCACCCCAACGACCGTCCATCATAGTAGCACGTTGCAGAGCATCCATTACTGTCTGTGGTGATCACAGGCGCTATTAAAAACCGTGTCTTGCCTTTGTAACGTCCAGGGATCCATCATAAACCGCGGTGGACTACACTGTAATTATTGTTTTTGAATAAAAGTGTCGTTTCTGTTCGTCTCATTGCGTTGTTCTTTCAGTTGCCCTGTATTCTTCAATGAAATCCCTAATTTTCATCGAGCTATGTTACTTCGCAGTCACTCATCATGCCAAAGTTACTTTCGTTAGGACGTTTTGCACACTGGTTTAATCATAAACATTACAAAACCTTTGTGAAGTGCATGGCAAATGGTAATTTCCGTTTGCGACGTATAAGAGACTATTCCCGTTTCCATTGCGTATAGAGAAACGTAGTAGTAGTACAAATGACTGTCGAAATACCTCAGTGCACACTATAAATAATCTCAAATTATATTCAGGATTGATACCGTGCCCGAAGGTCTTCACTTAATACTGTTTCTTGAAGCCTTACAAGTTGGGTCTCACAGTATTTGGCATTTATGTTGAAGCATCTGCCATATATATATATATATATATATATATATATATATATATATATATATATATATATATATTAAATCTTTATTCTTCATCTTTATGTATTATACATAACAACCCACTACCTCACATGATTAGTGGGTCCTTGAATGTTGCACTAATAATATTATTTTTAATGGCTAATTTACAGTGTTTACATGTGAGCTTACAGTACAGTACGGTGTATTACAATGGGCAATTTATTTACTGTTGTTGATAATCTACTAATTCTAATGGCTACTTAATGGCTAACCTCTACTGCCTGCAGCGTCACAGGTGTGTCAGTGAAGTGTGTAAACATACTGCACGGCCTAACCCCGAAGGGCGTGCCCCTGACACTAGCCAGGCCAAGGATGACATAGTCGCTGCAGGTTTCTATTTTTTTTCCTAGTTCTAAGTCCTACTAGCTAGATTCTATCCTGTGTCAAGTCCGGTGCATGTCTCAGTTACGTGTTGTTGTACCTCACTCCCTCTAGACCTGCACGTGGCGGATTCCAACTGTGATGTTAGACGACCTCTCCACGCACAGGCGGTACAGGATCAAGGCACTGGGACATATTTGGTTAGTTGTTACTGTTCACGAATGGTCCCTCAGAAATTCTAATAGAACTTTCCGTGATACATCGTTTTCTAGACTGATTAAGTACGAAATGTATCCTCACGTCTCAATAGAAAGTACGTATCATTATTTGGTAGTTGTTGTCGTAATGCGGCTGCTACAACATTGAACAGGGGCCACTCGTAAACGACATGGTCGGGAGTACCCTCCGATGCGCCCAAACTGACATAGATATGTCGGACAGGGTCCATGACCAATGAGAAAATGAAACAGTTCCCGAGGTGGCTCAAAGTATTTCACGCCCAACCGTTCTTTCCGTTCTTCGGCCAGCATCATCAGCTTCCCAGGATTCCTGCCATAGCTCTTCGCCTCTTCTCCTAATCGCGTTCTTATCCCCAACCCGAAAATCCAGAATGTCCCCTGTTTTCTCGATGTTCCCTTTCTTGGCCCAGAACCATGCTGCTTGCTCTCTAATTTTGATGTCAAGAGGGCAGAGCCCCATTACCGCTAACAGGGCACCACCTGGAGATGTCCTGTAGGCCCCCACTGACCTTAATGTCATGTTCCTCTGCACCCCTCTCACCGTCATCAAGGGCACCACCCTCGTGAGCCCGTGCGTCCAGACTCCCGAGCCATAACCCAATGTTGACGTTAATATACTATTATGATATAGTTTTATCAGACGAGGGGGACGATGGATTTTATGTCCACTGGAGATATGGTTGTTGAGTACTTGTGGGGCCTTATGGGTGCTCGATGTGTTTTCCGAAGTTCCACCTTTCATCAGTGATGATTCCCAAGTTGCGCGCCTCGCGTCGCCGAAGACCTGGCAGGCCCTCAATTCTCATTGTGGGGTTCCGTATGAGCTGTCCTTTTAGCAAAAGATTTGTAGACTTACTCGGTGAGATTGTCATCTTTGTATTCCAGCACCACTCGATATCTTCGAGGCTACGACCGTCGACCAACTGGAGGAGCTCATCAGCGTAGGCTATCACCTCTAGCACCTCGTCACTCTGTTGTAGGCTGTCCAATAGTGGCTCCATGCGGATGTCCCAGAACAGGGGGCCTAACACGGAACCCTTTGTTATCATTTTTCCAACTTTCCCGCTAGGGGATGATTGCCAGATCTCCCGATCCTCGCAACAGCTCCTCAGACAACCGTATAGCGGCCCTGGACACTCTTTCTCCCGTAAACAGGAGATGTACAATAAACAGATCGGTCTGTAAGGTTTAGTTTCAGCTGGGTCTTTGTAGTGTCCTTTTTTAATAATTACATTTGCAACTTTCCAGACTTTAGGGAACTTACCTGCCTAAGGCACTCACTGAATAGTTGCGTGAGTGGTGTTACCAGCTGACGGGCTAAGAATTGCACCACCTTCGCCACAGTGCCGTCTGGCCCGGGGGCTTTTCCTCTCTTTACCGATTTTATATGGGCAGCCTCCTCCTCTTCAGAAAAGGGGTACGCTACCCTATCATTGGCGTATCTAACAAGATGTTCATTTCTCAACTGCCGCTGGCTTTGGGTTTCCCCATCCGTACTGCTGCCATGCAGCAGGGCCCACAGGAGGGCCTCCGTCATCCTGTCCCCGTGCCTCACTGTTGATATCTGCATTGCAGAGCGGATCTTTTCTCTCACTAGCTTGTACGGTACTCCCCATGGGTAGCTAATTGATTAATTACGTATCTTTCCCAGATTCTTACCCTTACCACCCGAAGTTCATTCTGGAATCTCTCCTTTGCCTCCCAGTTCTGGTGCAACCATTGTTGCCCATCCCACCAGACGACACTGCGCTGGTAGTGCCTCCTCAGGCTTCTCACAGACTGACGAATATCCTCTAGTGCCGCTGACCATGGTGACGGAGAGGCCGCCATGGCCTTCCTCCTTGGTTGGTCCGGCCGCTTTCACCTCTCTGGTAATCGCGATCACCAGCTCTTTGGCATACTCGTTCACGTCTATGTCCTGGTGTGGGTCACCTTTCGGTAATGGCGGAATGTCGCACTCCCTCGCTAGGCGTTCCCAATCTGCTCTCTTGTAATTCATCTGGACCTCCCATTCCATGGTCCACTGGCACTCTCTGTCTTCTAAAGTGAAAGTGATGAGATTGTGATCACTTGTGGTGGCATTGTCTTCAACCTTCCAGTTCTTTATAATGTTAGCGGCGTATGGTGTGATCAGCGTCACGTCAACATTTGTACCTTGTCCTCCTCCCGTTGTGTAGGTGGCAGGTTTTCCAGGCTTGTTGGCCACCACAAATCGACTGTTCCGCTTTTTCTCCGTTTGCATCTCTTGTGCCACTGTACCATAGGGGGGATTTTGCATTAATGTCAGCAGTTCGTCCCCGCAATGCCGTGATTACTTTTATGAGATGGTCCAAGTTTTGCTCTATATTGTCTCCGTACTGGAAATACATATTTACGAGAGTTAGTACGCCCGCTGGAGATTATTTATATTTTTTCAGCGTAGCCATGAGTCTGTCCTGCGAGTAAAACAAATCTGTGAACATATCTGTATGTGGTATCGTCTAGAAGTCGTGGTGCTACACCAAAGTCGGCAACGCGGGTCGATGCCACAGGCATTAGCAAGGCCTCGTTGCAGTCCGCAACAACCAGTGGCAGGCGCTCCTGAAGACAACGCCTCCCTCAGAGCAAAGTAGCGCCCTCACGCTGAGGTCAATATGGTGTTGAGCATGTAAGAACTCAACCCACTTCGTGACCTTATCTGAAGGAGTCAGTATCATTATTGCAGGACCAACAAGTTGTTGGAAGTTTCTGATGAACGTGTACTTCATAATGCTTAATCGTTATACCTCAAGAGAACAGTTTGTTGTTAATTAGTGCATCAAGTCATACTTTGCTAGTCAATGACAGTTGTAAATTGTCCAGTACTTCTGTGGCAAAGAAGTCTATCAAAGTTAAGTTAATCTTTTATTCACTGACGTAAAAGAGTGAGCTAGTATTTCATGAATTCTAGACGATCAGTAAGCAATTAAAGAACCCACAGTTATGGCCGTACTGAAGTAGCTTCGTCTGGTCACAACACCATTTTAGTGCTACCTGCTGTGGGTCCCACACACTTGTGAAGTATTTTAAGATGGCTCGCACATATGTCTGTAACGAGTCTCCTTTTTATACTGAGTTCATTTTCCCGGAATCCTACGAATGTACGTGCTTTAACTATGATTGACGGTATGTGATGATTCCATTTCATATCAATAAAAACTCTTGGGTTATTTGCATATCTAAGTATAACTATACTGATTCATATTATAATCACTGTATCAACTTTTTGTGATATGAACTTCCTTACATTTCCGAAAATTTAAAGCGTATTTACCATCTTTGCACCACTGTGAAGTCTTACCAAGATGTGGCTGAATACTGGTACAGATTGTATCAAATAGTAGCAAAACGTCCGAGTATAAGAAATCTATCTGGCACCGCTGGATACGTGAGTGAATACCTGGTTTTGTTGTTATAATTAAGAGCTGTCAATCTTGTATCGGTTTTAATAAATCGTTACTTGAATGGGAATAATTACTTTTGGGGAGAGGTTCGATGTAGGAATAACGATTCGGAATAAAATATCTGCTCTACAGTGGAGCAGTCTATGACAGTGAACATCCCACAGAGGTTAAAATATTTGTGCGTGACCTTTACTCGACTGCGGCCATCGGGCGAGTTCCTGCCGTGTTCAGAATACCGAACTCGCATTCGGAAGGATCTGCGTTCCGATCACGTCCAGTCACACAAATTGATCTATTTGTTTATCGTGCTTTCCTTAGATCGCCTCGTGGTATCTTTGAAAGTGACACGGCCGATTTTCCGCCCCATCCTCCACCAATCCGAGCTCGCATTCCGTCTCTAATGACGTCGCTGCCGGCGGGATATTACACCCCAGTCTCCCTTCTTCCTTCACGAATGTGCAGTTTTTTTGTTGCCAACAACGCTCTGTAACTGAATTCCGAAAAGTAGGAGAGCTGCTGGCAGACTGAAGCTGTTAGCCGTCTTTTTTAAACTGGTCTTTGGCCATACAGCCACCCATAGATAATTTTATTGTGGATTTCGTTTATAAAACTAGCTGGGTTTGAGAAGCATGAGGTAGACAATTAGCTGAGGCCTTTTCAAAGGGGCTATTTCGGCATTCGTTACAATGGTAACCTCTAAATGTGTATATCATTTACAACATTTAATTCTTCATGCAGTCACATTTAAATTGCTGTTGATGCGTTTCAACCGCATCACATGATCACCTTCAAGTCGATTTGCAGCAATGTAGTAATAGCCTCAGTTAAGACCATTAAAGGGCAATATATGGTGCTCAACAAGGCTAACACCATAACACTGTATACTGATTTGTAGAGGATCATTTGATACAGTTGAAACATATCAATGAGAATAGGAAGTGATTATATCAGAAGTGATTACATCATTTCTTTTAGCAAGATTATTTGTGACGGATGCTCATACTATTCTAATAACCTACTGCATAAGTATGATTGGTGGTCCACGGTTGTGAACTCCGCTTGTCGGGAATGCGAGCTTGTTGTCTTATTCACTGTGTCGCATAGATAAGTGGATCTTTAAGATGAAGGCCGAGGAATGATCGGTCGGCTCAGTTGGCGTTACGCTGCACAGGAGAGGAGAGGCTCTGGGTTTGAATCCAGCTCCAGTTAAGCAGTTCTTTCATTCGCCAGTGGGGCATCAAATAACGGCTTGTAATATAATTCTACTGAATTCATAGCGCTTTTCATACATCCGAGATCGAATGCGACGAATTGGTCTATTCCAAATTGATTGCTTCAGAAGTAAACTGCTGTGTCCATCACAACAAAAATTCTCCTTAATGAAAGTTGGTTCTGATGTGAAATAACAGACACCTTCGGCCACTATACAATACTGCTTGCAAATATCCAGCCCTTTTCCACATATTTTTACTTTTATTTACTTTATCTGATTTCTTTCGGTGCTACAAAGTTTCATATTTGATTTCTCTTTTAGAATTTTGCCGATGCTTAATTAAGATATATTGTAAGTTAGAACCACATCTTACTCACAGTGGCATCATAGATTTTTGGGGGGATAGTTTCAATCAAATAATCCAACAAACCCTGAAATGACAGCATGTCTTCTTCTCCTTGTTCTTTTGTCCCGCAACGGTGCAGGTCGGCATGGTTAGTAAAGAATTTTTTTTTAGGTGGTAGCCGATACCCTTCCTTTCGCCACCCCGTTATTCCCTTACATGTAACATGTTACCCTACCCGACTGTGTGTAGTTTTACACATGGGACAGTCAGCGAAAGTTTTCTGAGCGTTTTCAAATCTCACCATGTGGGATGTGGGAAGCCGCCTAGAAACCACGCCCAGTCTGGCTGGCACACTGACCATCGTCGTGGATCTGCCGGGCGATTTCGAGCAGAGTCGACGCACCTCGCCGTCCCGGAAGCAGCGTCTTAACACGCACGGCTATTTGGGCAGGGTCATAATATGAAAACACTGCTCATGTTAATTTTGACAGTTACTCAGAAAAGCCTTTTGAAGTTGCATGGGGGCTTAATTATAATAAAATGCAAATAATTTTATTTTTTTGATTTAGTAGCTGTCTGTCCGTTTACGCAGTCTCGTAAACGGTTGGCCCTGACTAGTATTATTACGCAATCTGACTGCATAGAACAACAACAAAGAATGAAATGGAAATTTTCATTAACACAATTAATTAATTAAGTCCCCAGCAACTATAAAACCTACGAAACCAAAGCACAAGTATAACTGTTCTGTGTGTGGAAGTGTGATTCAACGTACGCATCTGGCACGGTTCTTCTTCAATAACACAAGAAATTTTAAATATCATTTATACTGAATTAATTAAAGAAAATAAAAATACCATAATTACTCAAGAGAACCAGAATTACACTCTAATCCAAGAACACAAGCCAGATGCTTTGTTGACTGAACCTGTAATGAAGCATTACTTACGACATTAAACAATGAAAAATAAATCAAGTTTCGTTACCTTCATATATTGACCAAAATCACTCTAATCATTACAATATATCTCCACACCGACTTGCTATTACCACATCTCAACAAGAACTTTTCAGTATCACATCTCAGCAAGCACTCCCTACTAGCACATCTCAACAAACACTCTCTGCTACGAGTTCTTAACAAGCACTGACTACCACGAGCTCTCCCCAAGCACTGACTACTACGACATCTCAATAATCACTGCCCACTACGACATCTCAATAATCACTGCCCACTACGACATCTCAATAATCACTGCCAGTGGAGGCGGCGGAACAATACTCTCTAGCGCGATCTCTGGCGCTGTGGCTCAGTGTAGCCACCTTTCATATGCCCTTCCTCCACGGGCTAGAATTTGATGGTATTTTTGCCAGCATTGGTGGTGAAAATACCACCAAATTCGTCAAAAAAATACAGACAAAAATAAAAGATAATATTAATGCGTAAATATCATATAACTAGATAAAATTTTGGCTTTGCACTGACCTTTCAATAAGCTAATATATAGAATACAGTAAGCAATACAAATTCTTTCATACATGTGACTTTACATAATAGTTTACACAATATTATGTGGTTAAACAGTTCAATCAATAGCGTCAGCAATGACGAATATGTGCAGGTAAGAGTCTCATAACTTTTCACAAACAGTAATACACGAACAATCAGTTTATACAAATATTCACATAAACGCTTTCCATTGCTCAAGAATAAGCAGTTGACAGTTCCAGCAGTAGCACGCAGCAATGGTCAACAGGTGCAAAAACCAACAAGTGACATTTTTTCAGTAGAAACAGTCCATCAGTGGCACCCAGTAATGTTGAATAGGTGCAGACACCAACAAGTAACATCATTTCAGTATAAGCAGTTCCATTAGTGGCTCCAGCAATGTTGAGCAGGTGCAGACATCAACAGGTGACATCTTTTCAGTAGAAGCAGTCCATCAGTGGCACCCAGCAATGTTGAGCAGGTGCAGACACCAACAAGTGACATCATTTCAGTAGAAGCAGTCCATCAGTGGCACCAGCAATGTTGAATAGGTGCAGACCGCAGTCCATAATATTCACTTTCACTAATCACACTGTTCATCAGCAGAAATTAAACATGTTCTAGTGGCACCAATCATGTAGAAAAAGTGCAAATAACAGTCCATAATATTCCCTATCACTAATCACACAGTTCATCAGCAGAAATTAAACATGACTAAATGTCACACATCAAGTTGAAAAGTGCAGCACCATCACTAATCAGACAGTTCAGGCATGAACAATAGTTTGAATACACATACAATGCTTTTACACTAAACATACAAATCATAACAAACACACAAATGATATCAGATAATTGTCCTATTAACTATTACAATACACAAATACCAGTAAACCTATAATATTTATGGGTGTCAGTGCAAGCCACAACAAACAAGTGAAATAATATTTGGGAGATAGTTTGGGATCACTTCTCTGGGATTATAAAAGGAAAACACACAAAACACACTCACTCATCTTTCATCCACATTAGTGCTACTGTGTAATTGAATAGTGTTAACTGTGTAAATGCAATTCTGTCAAAATTTTATGTTCATCATGTGTATCAAGTAGTAGTGGCAGCAATGTATAACAGTCAATAATAGTTAGTCAACGTCTTAGTCATCATGTCAAGACCAATGTTTGCCAAGCCAGATCAAAATGTACGGTTGCTGAACAACTGTCAGTGAGCCAAGATATGCAAATGCTTCCTCTCGCAAAAAATCTATACTGCTTAGTGATTTAACAAAGTGTGTGTGTAGACAATCTTCCTTCTACTTGAGTGTTCTAGTCTGCCATCTTCATCCTCCTTGTTCCATATAGACCAACAAAAAAATATGCTCCTCACTTACTTCACCTCTTATCCACCAAAACTCAAATAATCATCAGCATCACATAATCTCAATACTTCAATAATACATCTTCAATACGTCGATACATATAAACCTTATCATCAATATCATTTACCTTACCTCTTGTCCACGAAAACTCCAATAATCATCAACTTCACATAATCTCAATACCTCTATAATACCTCTTCAATACGTTGATACATATAAACCTCAGCACCAATATCATTTCACTTCCATAACAACTCTTTCCTCTAGTCAGTCTCCTCGAACAAGTACAGACAAAATCCTAGTGCAACTTCAATTCAGCATCCCATACAATCCGAAGACACAGTGTGCACACACAACCTCTGTGTAATCCATCTGACCCAAATCTTCTACTCATTATAAATTATAAGATACATTTTGGTTCCTTGTCCATCATTAAGTAAAAGAAATGCATACATGACCTCTAACAGACTTAGTTCGAATAACTCTCAGTAATTAAGTACGATTACGAAGTATTAATGATCGTGATTTTTCAGTGTGTACACCACTTCAAGAATTATGGCAAACAGAAGCAAACATGTGGAGTATTTCTTGTGTCAAGTGTCACTTCCTATTTCGATTACTCACGAAAAATGCAGTGTAATAACTGTCAATGGTCTAACCTAGTGTTGGTATGTCATGTCGTTAGCTTCCTTCCTATTAGCATAAATTTATACAGCTTCCATAAAACCTCCAGCTCATGTGACTTCTATGCAGTTTCTTGTACCAATGTCGTTCGTAGCATTATAGCAGTTCATTTTCTTATCTTAAAAATATAAGGCACTGAGCGTAAGCAAAACATGCAATAGCAAGTAAATATACCAGTGGAGAACAGAATGTCAACAAGTGGATGCAGCACAATCCCTATAACGAGTCTCCGTCAGGCGAACAATCTATAATTAACACCATACTGTGGCCTAAACTCCACGTACGTACACCTCATATCAGCATTTCTATATATAGCAAATTAAAGAATAGTTATGACAACAAACAGAAATGTGTAAATATGCAATCCATAGCACAGCAGCAAACATATATCTTACGTAATAAACAAGTCATTAGCGTCATATCAGCATAAGCAAATAAATGTTTATATGTAATCTTAATAAGTAAACATGAAGGCGCAAGCAGATAAATCACAAAGTATATCTTACATACATAACCACAGTCAGCACAATTAATCAGTTGACAATTACAATTTAAATAAATAAGCACAGCAGGCACATAATTAAAAAATATGACATCAGTGAAAAAGCATAGCAGCCAAGCGATGCATAATATACACAAGTACCAACCCGGTTCATTAATCACTCATTGTCAAAATCAGTTAATGTGCGCAAGCACGTCGCTTCACAAGTAAATTCATAGAACATGAAATTTAGCACAAAGAATGAATCACGTAATCGCGAGCAGCAAATTACGTCTAAAGTACGTACCTAAATGGAAATCTGTTACCTGAAAAATAAACTCAATTAATCGTTACCTTTTTAGTTTATTAGTTTCATCTTCGAGATTACATTCTTCCTGAAATTTTCTCGATAACAAGTCGTCTTAACGTCGGACACGCACAGAATTTACCTGAAGGTCTTAAATATTTTACACAGCCGTATCCTGAAAAATACTGAACGTTAATAACATAATTTATAAAGTCACCATAGCTTTATACAGAATTTAGTCGGAGAAATTAGACTGTGTATTTGTTTACGTCTGTCAGTGCATTCGCACTGAGCGCTCGGTCAGCTGTAGACGCGTGACGTAGAAAGTGATTGTTTGCGGTCAACGACTGCCTTGTGCGGCGCGCAGACTGACTGTTGCTTTGAGTATCTGCCGCCGCCGGAACACGGCGCGGTATCCTTGTATTCTCTGCATGTTTACATGTAGCTGTTAGTTTCTCTAAAGTATGTCATTCCACAAAAATTTTTACGTTCGATATATGATGTATTCCCTTAGAGCGCCGAGATTTAAGAGTTTCTACAACAGTGTTATCATGGATAATTTTGCAAATTCTGTATGGACCGTTATAAAGCAGAAAAAATTTGCGACATAAGCCTTTTCCTTTATGAGACAAACGATGAGACTTAATTAACACCTTTTGACCAACTGACAAAATTTTTAAACGACCAGGACGTTTCGCTGATTTCTCTCTTCTAGCAGCCGCAGATGCAATATTTCGTAGAGCCAGGTTGACAACTTCAGAATGCCGCAGTTTCCGTGTAGGCGGAAAAGGAACAATTTCAGAAATGCGATTTGACGGTGCTTTGTTTTTTAATATCAATAGAGGCGGTAAAGAAGTTGAGTCATTAGGAAGTTCATTCAGAATGTTTTGAAAAATATGAAGATACTGATCCCAAGTTCTGTGATTCTGATGACAATAAAGACGACACAATTTATTGATTTCCTTCATCCATCTCTCTGAAGCGTTAGATTGAGGGTGAAAAAGTGAAATGAAAATTGGTTTAATCTTACGACGCCGTAGAGTACGAAGCCAAATTTTAGAGCGAAACTGTGATCCATTACCTGCGATTTGACGGTGCTTTGTTTTTTAATATCAATAGAGGCGGTAAAGAAGTTGAGTCATTAGGAAGTTCATTCAGAATGTTTTGAAAAATATGAAGATACTGATCCCAAGTTCTGTGATTCTGATGACAATAAAGACGACACAATTTATTGATTTCCTTCATCCATCTCTCTGAAGCGTTAGATTGAGGGTGAAAAAGTGAAATGAAAATTGGTTTAATCTTACGACGCCGTAGAGTACGAAGCCAAATTTTAGAGCGAAACTGTGATCCATTACCTGATATAACCTTATCAACATGACCAACTTCTTTAAGAAAATGTTTGATGAAAGCGTTAGATACTGAACGAGCTGTTGCTTTGCGTAAAGGTGTAAAACACACATATTTTGATGTTAATTCCACTGCTACGAAAATGTACGCAAAACCGTTAGTAGAACGAACCACTGGACCGAACAAATCGACTGCAGCCATGTCCTTTAATTTCGCTGGAATGATAGGAAACAACGGTGCTCTGTGAGAAACAGTTGGCGGCTTAGCCTTTTGACATAACTTGCATTTGGCAAGAACAGATCGAATGCGTTTTTCCATATTATTGAAGTAGCAATTTTCCCGTAATTTATGAAAGCATTTTCTGGGACCAAAGTGTGCATAACTGAAATGCGTATACCAAATCAGCTTATTAACCCACTCATCAGGAATACAAACTAACCAAACACAGTTGTCGACCGATTTTCGTTTAAAAAGAATGTCGTTGCGAACTAAATAATGCTGTCTAATCGCTACGCTTTCCTTTCTCCTCCACTTCTCCTTAATGTCCTTCCAGATTGGATCCTTATTTTGCTCCTTAGCGATGTCCTGGAGCGAAGACGAAATAAAGTTCTCAAACGCAACACCTTGAATGTACATCAAACAATAATGGTTTTCTTTGCAGTCCTCTTCAGCACTTTGCTTCAAACCCATAGGTGCACGTGATAAAGCATCAGCAACAATATTTGAAGATCCCTGTATGTAAACAATACTAAAATCAAATTCCTGTAGGTACAGCGCCCATCGTGACAATCTTCCATGAGTTAATTTTGTCGACATAAGAAATTCCAGAGCTCGATGATCGGTGTAAACCTTAGTATGTCTGCCATACAAAAATGTGCGAAATTTTGTGAAAGCCCAAACAACAGCCAAAGCTTCAAGTTCCGTAATCGAATAATTCTTTTCGGATTTAGAGAGAACACGACTTCCAAAGGCAATAGTTTTCTGTACTACAACGCCGTCTTCTTCTATCTCTTGAAATAAGTGTGCACCTAGGCCTTTGTATGATGAGTCCGTCGCCAAACAAAAATCTTTAGATAAATCCGGATGTGAAAGAAGTGGAGCAGCAACTAAAGCATCACGAAGTTGTTCAAATTCTGACTGAGCTTCCTCATCCCAACACCAGTTAGATTTCTTTCCAGATAGTTCACATAAACGAGGTGTGGCCAAATTGTCCAATCTAACAAAGCGTCTAAGAAAATTACAGACACCAAGGAAACTACGAACATCACGTTTTGTGGTAGGAACAGCATAATTACGAATAGCGTCTAGCTTCTCTGGATCAGGAAGAATACCTTCTGTAGAAATAATGTGACCGAGAAATTTCATCTGAGAACGACCAAATTCAGATTTTTCCAAGTTCACTGTCATGCCAACTCGTGCAAAAATACGTAATAATGAATCCAAAATTTTGTTATGCTCACTCCAAGAACGTTTAGCAATAAGAATATCGTCAACATATGAAGTAATATTGTCACGAAGATAAACAGGTAAAATTTCATTTAAGCTACGAATGAATGCTGCTGAAGATACAGTAAGTCCAAACGGTAATTTCCGAAACTGGTAACAGTTACCAAAGGCTAAAAAGGCAGTATATTTTCTACAATCAGGATGGAGTTCTATTTGCCAAAAACTTGCGCGCATATCAATCGTGGATAAAACTTTAATTCCATGGAAATGTTGAAGTAGTTCATCTAAATTTTGTGGACGGTCAGTTTCAGGAATAATAATATTATTTATCTGTCTGGAATCCAGAACCAAACGAATTGACCCATCCTTTTTAAGAACGACATGTAATGGGCTGGTATAAGGGCTGACTGCTGGCTCAATAATGCCCTGATCTAACATGTATTGAAGTTCATTCTTAACCTTGTCTCTGTAAGCCAAAGGAATAGCGTACGTTTTCCCGCGAAATGGTGTGTGTTCTTTAACTTTAAATAAATATTGTAAGCCTTGTATAGTTCCTGTGTGATGACTAAACACTGTAGCATGTGAAGTCAAAATGTGGTGCAACTCTTCTCTTGCAATGTCATCTGGCACTTCAGCTTTCTTAACCTTTTCATTAATTAATTCTTCGCTATTAATTATATCCTACATCGCGTCTCTGTATCTATTGTCATTGTCATGAATAAACACACTGTCGTCATAATGCTCAACGAAAACATCAGAAGTAAGAAACCTTAAACATTTTGTATCTGATTCAGGTCTTGCTAAACACTCGAAAAATTTCAGACATTTCGGCATTCCGGTAACAGTCAAAATCACACTTCCTTCTTTAAAGTTCAAAATTGCCTTATGTGTGTTAAGAAACTCCATACCTAATATAACCTGTGTACTGAGTAATGGAACAATAATAAAATTAGCAGAAAATTCGTATCCTTGACAAATGAAATTTAGGTTGATCTGTTGTTTAACTTCCACACCTTTTCCAGAAATCGCTCCTCGAATTGTAGTTTTAGAAATAGGTAACCCAGGACAGGCAATAGTTCTTTCACATATACGAAAAACTGATTCACTAATGACGTTCAATGGGCTCCCAGAATCTAGAACTTCAGTGAACTTATTCTTACCCACACATACTTCAATAACAGGATGTAAAAATGCGTCTACATTATTCTCCTTTTCGCCTAGCAAAATGTCTCTCATATCTTCCAGGCGTACGTAGTGTAAAGTTGTAGTGTCATTACTTTTTGAACCGTCTATATTGCTGCCAGAAGCCGAAGCTGCAAGTCATGGTTGATTGTTTGCGTCACGTCTTTGATTATTCCCGTCATTTCGCGGATCAATTTCTACTATTTCCACTTGTCTCTCTGAATTTCTGTCACGCGGAGGATGCCAATTAGGTCCTTCCTGTCTGTTAGATGCAAATTCTTGGTTGTGTCTGTTATTAAAATTTCTGTTTTCCTGTCTGTCTGCATAACTACTTCTTGTATAATTTCGACTGTCACTTCTGAAATTATTGTTATACCTACTACCCTGGTTATTTCTGTGGTAAGAGTTTCTACTATTGTATGAATAATTTCTGTCTTGATGATACCGATTACTGTTTCCGTATGATTGATCATTCCGGTAAGAATTAGCGTTATTATAATTGTCTGTGTAATTTCTGTTAGAACGTCTGTTATTGTCATAAGGCTGGTATCTATTGTCCTGTCTGTTACGTCTGTCATTCTCAAAATTACCCATATAACGCCCGTTACGATCACTATCCCTTTTCTCTGAAAATCTATCGTAATTACTGTTACTGAAAAAGTTACAAGAAGTCCCGTCGTCGTTGTCATACTCAAGTTCTTGTAACAAAGTCTTAAAAGTCTCAATGTCGTCTTTACATCTTCCAGCTAAAGCAATTTGTCTTATGGATTGTGGCAGCTTAGTTAAACAAATGCGAATTAATTCAGTCGGGCTATAAGGGTTGGAAAGGAACTGATTCTTTCGAATCATGTCTTCAAAATATTCCGCTGGCGTGCGGAACTCAGACTGTTTGAAATTACGCTGCATAATAAGACTGTGTTTGACTCTGTCTTGTGTGTTTTCGGACCAATATGCCGATAGAAATGCATGATAAAAATCATTCAGATTATTACAATCTCTAATGAGTGCGCGCATCCGCGTCGCCGGTTCGTTTTCTAAATATCCACACATAAATTCCAGTTTGTGACTTAGTGGCCAATTTGGTGGGAGTGCGTACATAAATTGATCTAACCATGCACATGGATGTATGTCATTCTTAGAATTGCGGAAGATCTTAAATTTCCGAACAGTCAAAAAGTGTTTATAGTCAAAGTTTTCGCCTCGTGGCGACAAAGACCTACCGCGTCTGTCCCAGTCCCAATGTCGATTATTGTCAAGTTCGCGCGCCTGGCGCTCTCTTGTTGCATCCCGTAAATGAAACAAATTATTTTCTTCAAACCCCTCTGGTATCTGTGATTCTAAATTTCTTTTGCCGTCTTTTCCTACGATTTCGCCTTCAATTTGTTTGACTTGCTTTTTTAATGCCTCAAATTCCCTTTTCAGGCGTTCATTAAATTTTCCCTGATTTTCAACATGCTTATTTATGTTCTGATACTCTTCGGTTTCTGCAAATGGCAATGGTGCTGTATCATCTGAATCTCTGTCCCCATGTAAACTAAGATTTGTCAATTTATCTGAAATCTCCTCAACTCTTTCCGATAAGTCACCTAATTGCCCTTTCTGTTTATTTACGTCTTCCGTAAGTGTCGCGACTCGAGTTTCAGTATTGACACATTTAGTAGTTAACTGTTCATATTGTTGTGTTAGATTATTTATTCTGTCATTTGGTACGGATTCCTCGATTCTCTCAAATATTTCCTCCTTATCGTGTGCACGTTGTAAATTTAACTCTGAAAATTTTTGTACTATCACGCGATCTCTTTCTTCCTGTTTTCTATCCTGTTCCCTTTGTCTAATCTCTACTGCAATTAATCTATTATTGTGAGAATTCAAAATCGGTTGTACTTCTTCTCTAATTTCTTTCTTTAATTCATCTTTCATATTTTTGAAACATGTCCCTATTCGTGAATCTAACCGTGTTTCCAAAGTTCCATTCTCTGTCTTTAATTCAGATCCAAACCGTGTTTCCATTGTTCCCATATCAGTTTTTAATTCAGATCGTAAAGTTCCCATATCAGTTTTTAATTCAGATCGTAAAGTTCCCATATCAGTTTTTAATTCAGATCGTAAAGTTCCCATCTCTGTTTTAATTGTTCCTATTTGTGATCCCAAATCTAATATTGCACCCATCAACTGCTCCATATGATCTGGTTCGAAATTCTTTTCGCCCCTAACATTTCTCGCAAAACCAGTTTCCTTCGTCATAGCTGTAAAGCTATCTGTGTTCGATACTATTTCAGAACCTTCTAGCGTTAATCTCGTATTCTGTGAGTTTTCTGATTGAGAAAAATTTTGAAATGGTTCCGGACTATTTTCCCGACTTATTACATTGTTTTCCCTTTCATTATTCATCATACTGTTCTCCTGTGTTGGCGAGTTCGCCATGTCAACAATTTCGTCATTCTGACTATCCATCATTTTTGCCTTTTTCACCGATCGCGTAATCATTTACAAAATATACAAAACTCGTCACTATATGAAAATTACACACAATGACACTATATCTCCAAAAATATCATTCACACGAAATGCTTCCCTCATACACGATTAACGAACAATAGAAGAATGACAATTGCCAAATCTACACATGCAATATAGACTACAATTACTAAACTGCAAATTACTACAACAATACTACTGTCTACTATTTTTACAATCAGAAGAATTCCAAGGGACGATCCGAAGCAGCGGTCGCCACGTGCATGGTGGCTTAATTAAAATAAAATGCAAATAATTTTATTTTTTTGATTTAGTAGCTGTCTGTCCGTTTACGCAGTCTCGTAAACGGTTGGCCCTGACTAGTATTATTACGCAATCTGACTGCATAGAACAACAACAAAGAATGAAATGGAAATTTTCATTAACACAATTAATTAATTAAGTCCCCAGCAACTATAAAACCTACGAAACCAAAGCACAAGTATAACTGTTCTGTGTGTGGAAGTGTGATTCAACGTACGCATCTGGCACGGTTCTTCTTCAATAACACAAGAAATTTTAAATATCATTTATACTGAATTAATTAAAGAAAATAAAAATACCATAATTACTCAAGAGAACCAGAATTACACTCTAATCCAAGAACACAAGCCAGATGCTTTGTTGACTGAACCTGTAATGAAGCATTACTTACGACATTAAACAATGAAAAATAAATCAAGTTTCGTTACCTTCATATATTGACCAAAATCACTCTAATCATTACAATATATCTCCACACCGACTTGCTATTACCACATCTCAACAAGAACTTTTCAGTATCACATCTCAGCAAGCACTCCCTACTAGCACATCTCAACAAACACTCTCTGCTACGAGTTCTTAACAAGCACTGACTACCACGAGCTCTCCCCAAGCACTGACTACTACGACATCTCAATAATCACTGCCCACTACGACATCTCAATAATCACTGCCAGTGGAGGCGGCGGAACAATACTCTCTAGCGCGATCTCTGGCGCTGTGGCTCAGTGTAGCCACCTTTCAAGGTAACTAATGGAATTCAGTCGATGCAGTATATGAAAATACGTCGATATTGACAGCTAGTGGAACTTAAAAGACCATGTTTTAATTACTATTAAATAATTAAACCATATACAAAGGCGTATCAGCAACTTCCATAATACTTTGGTTAGGCAAAATAAAATTTCAGTTTCAGTATCCTTTGATCAAACGAAATCATTCTCTATAGATCACAGTAGCAATTTTCTTGATTTTCGTATTTTCTGGTGATTTTTGCTTTCGTACGGTTTTAGCTTTTCCAACCACGCTCAACGCGGTTCAGTCAAAAGATTAGAAACGTATGTGCATGGACCAGAACCGGCGATTTATGATGAATTCCCAATGTCACTTCCATGCACTGAACTATGTGGGACCAGAACTGGCGATTTATGATGGATTCCCAATGTTACTTCCATGCAATGAACTATCTGCATGACGGCCTTTGCAGATGCTTCAGTAGGCGAGAGATGTGGGTATGTTTCCAGGATTGGCGTTGCATTGTTTTTGCCTGGTGTGTAAGTGGAAACCAAATGGACAGAAAATATAGAAAGACAACACTGCGACCAGTGTAAAGCAAATTAAACAACCATCCGTTATGTTTTCGGAAGTCAGAGCAAAGGTTGCAGTACACTCCGCAAGAGAATTGCCAGGCATAGGGTAGTATTCGTATATTCATGAAAAGTTAAACATGTGAAAGTTAACACAAATTTACAAAATCACTAGCAGATAATATTTTCAAACAGTACGTACCTGAAATAAGATATATTCGTAGTTCTATTTTTTGCGTACATTTACACGTTGCGCAAACAATAGGGACATGATTTCGAAAATAAATTCAGTTACTGCTTTTCTTATAAGTCGTACAGAAGTAATATCTCGCTTTCAAAGCAGCCGCAGAATGACGAGTGACTAAAACGCGGAAGCCACAACCGCTTTAGGCTGTCGTTCGGCAGAAATTGGAAATCGGACACGTGACGTCCCTTGCTCGCTACTTTTGAGAAGATTCATCGTATTTCGTTGTTTCCGTACTACAAACTAGCCTGTTATCACAGTATGTAATGTCAGGGCATCGGCGCATTGGAGATTTATCACAAACACTTTATTCTATGTGTATTTGTTCTAAGTAAATGTCAGTTAAAGGAACTTTAGCTGTAGAAGTCCTTAGGATAAAAAAAAATGTACTTCTATGCAATCGCTGTAGCCAAGTGTTTAGAGATGTGCAATAACGCAATTGAAAAAAATATGTTCGTGTCCTGGTATATGGAAATTGTAACACATTCTGGGACATTATTATTCATGTCACGGAAGTCTATTATACAGTATTGAATGTTATTTACATATAACAGCGTGCTCTATCAGGAATGTTTCTTCCATTTCGTTACTTCAGTATAATTAAATATCTAAGAATCGAAATTTGAAATTCCGAGAGTGAAACAACCAGCAATAACATTAATTTCTTTCTTATCGCAAATATTTGAGCGTTTTGTTTTTCCGAATACGTCGCGTTGTCCGAGACAGTGAGTAGACAAGAATCTCAGAGCACACCTTTGATTGCTGCGGATGAAACAACTAACAGTGTCATTTATACAGTTATGTTTCACAAATATTTAGCTGCGACCAAATCCTTAACAACGCATTCGTGAATTTGGCGGTCAAGGAAAAGACTGTACCAGCAGCGACCGTCACGTGACCGATTTTCGATTTCAGCCGAACGCCAGTTGCACGCCGTGATATTTGTTCACTTTAGTCACTCGTACACAACGACTGCCGAAAATATGGCGGGCTACAGCGTGGCACCGCAGATAGCGCTAAATAAAGTGCGACAGCTTCTATAAGTGTACTCTGTCCGTTTTGTAGAAAAACTGATTTACTAAGATGGCAAGATCTTTCAGTGCATCGTTCTCAGTGTTTACGTGCACAACAATAATAACCTCAGATAATTCGAAGTAGTTGTTTGTGATTCATAAAGTTAAAAGGTCATCTCAAACGTAAATATGAAGCCTTGGACCTGCAAACCTGGATAACAGGTAACAAAGAGATAAGTATATCCTCGGGAACTGTGGATTTGGTATTCTACATTATTAGTATGAGCACGAATTAATGCCATTTACAATCCATTATATGAAGAAGAGTGTCCTTTTGTTTGTCGTAATTCATACAAATGTACAGTTTTATTCCGATCTTGATGAAATTTTGCACACTTTACCTACAAGACAAGAGGGAGATTACTGTCTACATAGAAAAGATTTCGTAATCTTACTAGAAACATGTATGTATGTAATAAAAGAAGTTCTAGTCTGATTTACTTCAAATCTACACGATCCCTTAATGAATATTTGGGCAGAGACAGACTATATATTTCAACTGTACACAATATATAAATGTTTATATAAAATTGTACCGGAACTTGAGAACAATATCCGGGAAAATCAGACTCAAAAGGGCAAGGTTTGCTGGACATGTAGTTAGGATGAGAATGGACAGAATGACGAAGAGAGTGTGGGAAACAAAAGGGAGGACAAGGGGAAAGACAGGAACCAAGTGAGTTGTTGAACTTCGAAAGGACTGGTTGGAACTGGGGATCAAGGTCGAAGGCAAGGAAAATTGGAGGAACAAATATACACCGACCAATATGCCGGAGATCAATGACAGAGAAGAAATCAGGAAAAGATTAGAGTGTCACCAGTGGAGACGAAAGGAGAAACGGAAACTGAAGATCTCGGAAGAAGAGCGGGAGAGAAGAAGAGAAAGAATGAAGAGGTTCTGGGAGAAGAAGGGGAAAATGCAGTCCACGAAGAGGCTACCCGTGGTCCTACAGAGGCCGTAACGCAAGAAGAAGAAGAAGAAGAAGAAGATGTTTATATAAAATGTGAAAAGGAGAAACGTTGTTACCAAATATCTAGAAGAGTACTTGACCGATTTGAATCAACGTTCTCGGTCAGTTTAATTCAAATTACTATATTCAGATGAAATACTGAAGAAAATAATGAAAAATTAAATCCCTAACAAACAAAATATGTAGTGGATACCATGGGACGATCGAAAGCTCGAGAATTGGACAAGAATATGAATGCAGACTCTTATTATTGATTATTTGCCGTTGTTATACATGACATATACCTTAGAGGTCTTAATGCAGATGACTCCAGTATTGAGATAAATAACAAACCCTTGCAAAATGTGTCAAATTTCAAATACCTGGGAAGCCAAATTAGAAGTGACAACAGCCTGACAACGGAAATCGCAGCGCGTATAGCCAGCGCAGCCTCAGCCTTCGGTAAGCTTAATGACCGAGTATGGAAATCACATGATCTCAAACTACAAACAAAAATTGCAATCTACAAAGCAGTAGTATTATCCACCTTACTCTATGCCTCGGAAACCTGGTGCTGTTACAAAGCTGACATTAAGAAGCTAGATAAATTTCAACTTCGATGTCTGAGATCAATTCTGCGCATCAAATGGGAAGACCGTGTCCCAAACACGGAGATTTTGCGCCGCGTGAAACTGGCTGGTATTGAAGCTTTAATAATGAAATATCAACTGAGATGGAGTGGTCACATAGTACGCACGGATGACAGTAGGCTACCTAAAGCGGTGTTCTACTCGCAGCTCTCGTGCGGGAAGAGGAGGAAAGGTGGTCAACACCTGCGATATAAAGACACCATTAAACGCCACCTTGCAGCCTGTGGCATTCCAAGCAACCGTTGGGAGGAGCTAGCATTGCGCCGATCGGAGTGGCGATCAACTGTACATAAGAGCATCGAACAATTCGAGCAAAAGCGTCTAGTGAACCTGGATGCTAAGAGAGAGCTCCGAAAATCTCAGCTCAAGCCTGTCTACACGTATACTTACAACTCTGCTGGTCAACTTCACTGTGCTTCATGCAACAGGATATTCAAAGCGAAATTCGGATTCGCGAGCCACATCCGAGCCTACCACAACAAGGACAGAGAAGACTGACGGAGTCGCTGTCGCCGGACACGGCGAGGAGGCCATCATCATCATCAGTAGATGTTTAGTCCGTGTTTCACAGTTACTTTCATTATTAAAATCCATAGTGCCATACAAATGCTAAGGTTGGTCGGTTGGTTGATTTGGGGGAAGGGAGCAAACAGCGACGTCATCGGTACCATCGGGTTAGGGAAGGATGGGGAAGGAAGTCAGCCGTGCCCTTCCGAAGGAACCATCCCGGCATATGCCTGAAGCGACTTAGGGACATCATGGAAAACCAAAATCAGCAGGGTCGGACGCGGGTTTGAACCGTCGTCCTCCCGAATAAGAACCCAGTTCGTGAATATAGTGCTAACAGAAGTTACTAGATAGTGAGGCGATCATACGGTAGAATAGAACCCGAGATTTCCCGAACTGTGATGTAAACTGATCGAACAATATGAGTTACATTTAAAGTGATTTAGTACCCCATGCGGCTTCCATTCGCTAAGAGTATCAACAAGGCACAGGGGTAGTGACTTTGTGTGGCACATGTTAAACATCCCTGCCAACGCCGGCACTGCCAGGCTTTCGTTCTGCTGTGTGGCAAAGTGCTTAAATTTCCTGAATCGTGCGTCGCAGATAATGCTCAGTATTTGTGTTCCATTATTCTCTCCTTGTCCGCACCTCGTGGCCTAGTGTTTTCGTGATGCCTCTTTGTTGCGGAGTCCCACGTTCGATTCTCAGACAGGTCCGTGATTTTCTGTACTCGGGGACTGTGTGTTTAGGTTGTCCTAAATTACTTCGTCTCATCTTCATCACACACGCGAGCAAGTCACCAGTGTAGCGTCAAACAGAAGGACTTGCACGAGGCGGCTAAACAACCCTTGACGGGGTCTCCTAGAGAATAATGCCATGCCATGATTTCCTTTCATTCTCTCGTTTTCCATTATGTGTACCGCTGTTGCTGTGTCCCAAATTTCAATATCACTAAAATCATAACTCTGCATATTTCTATTCTGGTATCCCAGCACGACGAGTTCGAAAGCCCGCCAGAACCCTTGGACACAGACGACAGCCGCTAGGCAGCGCTTCTAAAATTTGCGAGGGTTGGTGTCGTAGCCTGAGCGCAGGGTGCGGGCCACGCCACACGCGCCAGCCTATCGACGTATGGAGCCGCGCCTCAGTCGCGTTCCAGCTGCGATCTTGTATCATTTCTTGTACGCAGCATTGCTTTATTCTTGATATTGCTACGTTCAGGCTCTCCATTCCCTTGACTCTCCTGACTTGTCATTCTGTCGTGTTGTCTCGGTTGTTCGTCCATCTCTGTTGTCGTCCTCCGTGGTTTCAGGGGACTGAAAGTCGCCGCCCTCGGCAGCTCGGCCAGTGCGTGCTGATGGTGTCCGATTCCGGGGTTGGGGTTGTTTTGGGGGAGAGAGCAAACAGCGAGGTCATCGGTCTAATCCGATTAGGGAGGGACGGGGAAGGAAGTCGACCGTGCACTTTCGCAGGAACCGTACCGACATTTGCCTGGAGAGATTTAGGGTAATCACGGAAAACCTAAAGCAGGATGACCGGATGCGGGATTGAACCTGCGTCCTCGCGAATGCGGGTCCAGTGTGCTCCGTGTACGATTCAGGGTACTGTAGCTACGTCTACCGCAAGTCGACAATTTATGTCATTTGCAGTCCTTGGAATAGGCATTACTTCTGACGTACCTGTCATATTCCAATATGAATCGTTGCAGCGTTGCCGCATATGAACACGGGAGAAAATGCAAACATGTAATGCATTCACAAACACCTTTTTAACGATCGTCCTGTGCGTGGCCCGCTCATCCATTGGGAGTACTGAGAGCGAACAGCCGTACAGACATCGTCGCTTACGGCGATTTCCGGGCAGCCGCACCCTTGCTTAACAACACTCTTCATTATGCACGAAGCTTAAACCCCTTTACTGACCTTCCGTTTCATAATGACGTCTCTCGCGCAGTGTAAGCTTACCTCTGTACGCAGTGCTGCCACGTGTTTGTTTCTCATCCTTCTGGAAAACCCACCGGCACGGGAACGTTTAAATCTCGGCTTAGAAAGCTGGCAAGCTGCGGAAATAATTCGGACGTGCTGCTTTAGAGTCTGTCAGATGTTTCTCTTATGATGACACCTCTGTGGACCTGACTTTGATGGAGATTCTGCATCCACATTTGCATCGTCAAGGGGATTTATAGTGTGCGGCGGTGGGTACAAATCGTTCTTCATCCTCTCCTTTCCAATCTGAAATTTGCTAACTATACCGTCTTGGCAATTATGCGAGCTGCATGCTGAGTGAAGCTATATGATTCTCAACACGTGTTGGAATGTGTTGTTGTTGTGGTCTTCAGTCCTGAGACTGGTTTGATGCACCTCTCCATGCTACTCTATCCTGTGCAAGCTTCTTCATCTACCAGTACCAACTGAAGCCAACATCCTTCTGAATCTGCTTAGTGTATTCATCTCTTGGTCTCCCTCTACGATTTTTACCCTCCACGCTGCACTCCAATACTAAATTGGTGATCCCTCGATGTCTCAGAACATGTCCTACCAACCGATCCCTTCTTCTAGTCAAGTTGTGCCACAAGCTCCTCTTCTCCCCAATTCTATTCAATACCTCCTCATTAGTTGTATGATCAACCCATCTAATCTTCAGCATTCTTCTATTCTCTTCTTGTCTAAACTATTTATCGTCCACGTTTCACTTCCATACATGGCTACATACAAATACTTTCAGAAACGACTTCCTCACACTTAAATCTACTCGATGTTAACAAATTTCTCCTCTTCAGAAACGCTTTCCTTTCCATTGCCAGTCTACATTTTATATCCTCTCTACTCCATCATCAGTTTTTTGCTCCCCAAGTAGCAAAACTCATTTACTACTTTAAGGGTCTCATTTCCTAATCTAATACCTTCAGCATCACCCGACTTAATTCGACTACATTCCATTATCCACGTTTTGCTTTTGTTGATGTTCATCTTATACCCTCCTTTCAGGACAATGTCCATTCCATTCAACTGCTCTTCCAAGTCCTTTGCTGTCTCTGACAGAATTTCAATGTCATCGGTGAACCTCAAAGTTTTTATTTCTTCTCCATGGATTTTAATAACTACTACGAACTTTTCTTTTCTTTCCCTTATTGCTTGCTCAATATACGGATTGAATAACATCGGGGATAGGCTACAACCTTGTCTCACTCCCTTCCCAAACACTGCTTCCCTTTCATATCCCTCGACACTTATAACTACCATCTGCTTACTGTACAAATTGTAAATAGCCTTTCGCTCCCTGTGTTTTACCGCTGCCACCTTCAGAATTTGAAAGAGAGTATTCCAATCAACATTGTCAAAAGCTTTCTCTAAGTCTACAAATGCTAAAAACTTTGGTTTCCCTTTCCTTAATCTTTCTTCCAAGATAAGTCGTAGGGTCGGTATTGCCTCAAGTGTTCCACCATTTCTACGGAATCCAAACTGATCTTCCCCGAGGTCGGCTTCTATCAGTTTTTCCATTCGTCTGTAAAGAATTCGTGTTAGTATTTTGCTGCTGTGACTTATTAAACTGATAGTTCGGTAATTTTCACATCTGTCAACACCTGCTTTCATTGGGATTGGAATTATTATATTCTTCTTGAAGTCTGAGGGTATTTCGCCTGTCTCATACATCTTGCTCACCAGATGGTAGAGGTTTGTCAGGAGTGGCTATCCCAAGGCTGTCAGTAGTTCTAATGGAATGTTGTCTACTCCGGGGGCCTTGTTTCGACTCAGGTCTTTCAGTGCTCTGTCAAACTCTTCACGCAGTATCATATCTCCCATTTCATCTTCATCTACAGCCTCTTCCAATTCCATAATATTGTCCTCAAGTACATCGCCCTTGTATAGACCCTCTAAATACTCCTTCCACCTTTCTGCTTTCCCTTCTTTGCTTAGAACTGGGTTTCCATCAAAGCTCTTGATATTGATGCAAGTGGTTCCCCTTTCTCCAAAGGTCTCTTTAATTTTCCTGTAGGCAGTATCTATCTTACCCCTAGTGAGATAAGCCTCTACATCCTTACATTTGTCCTCTAGCCATCCCTACTTAGGCATTTTGCACTTCCTGTTGTCTTTTTACCCATTTCATCCTTTGCTACCTTCACTATTTCATCCCTCAAAGCTACCCATTCTTCTTCTACTGTATTTCTTTCCCCCATTCCTGTCAATTGTTCCCTTATGCTCTCCCTGAAACTCTGTACAACCTCTGGTTCTTTCAGTTTATCCAGGTCCCATCTCCTTAAATTCCCACCTTTTTCGAGTTTCTTCAGTTTTAATCTACAGTTCATAAACCAATAGATTGTGGTCAGAGTCTACATCTGCCCCTGGAAATGTCTTGCAATTTAAAACCTGGTTCGTAAATCTCTGTCTTACAATTATATAATCTATCTGATACCTTTTAGTATCTCCAGGGTTCTTCCATGTATACACCCTTCTTTCATGATTCTTGAACCAAGTGTTAGCTATGATTAAGTTATGCTCTGTGCAAAAGTCTACCAGGCGGCTTCCTCTTTCATTTCTTAAAAGAGGAGGAGGAGGAGATTAGTGTTTAACGTCCCGTCGACAACGAGGTCATTAGAGACGGAGCGCAAGCTCGGGCGAGGGAATGATGGGGAAGGAAATCGGCCGTGCCCTTTCAAAGGAACCATCCCGGCATTTGCCTGAAGCGACTTAGGGAAATCACGGAAAACCCAAATCAGGATGGCCGGAGACGGGATTGAACCGTCGTCCTCCCGAATGAGAGTCCAGTGTGCTAACCACTGAGCCACCTTGCTCGGTTTTCATTTCTTAGCCCCACTCCATATTCACCTACTATGTTTTCTTCTCTCCCATTTCCTACTCTCGAATTCCAGTCACCCATGGCTATTAAATTTTCGTCTCCCTTCACTAACTGAATAATTTCTTTTATTTCATAAATTTCTTCATCATCTGCGGAGCTAGTTGCCATATAAACTTGTACTACTGTAGTAGGCGTGGGCTTCGTGTCTATCTTGGCCACAATAATGCGTTCACTATGCTGTTTGTAGTAACTTACCCGTAGTCCTATTTTTTTATTCATTATTAAACCTACTCCAGCATTACCCCTATTTGATTTTGTATTTATAACCCTGTATTCACCTGGCCAAAGGTCTTGTTCCTCCTGCCACCGAACTTCACTAGTTCCCACTATATCTAACTTTAACCCACCCATTTCCCTTTATAAATTTTCTAACCTTTCTGCCCGATTAAGGGATCTGACATTCCACGCTCCGATTCGTAGAACGCCAGTTTTCTTTCTCCTGATAACGACGTCCTCTTGAGTAGTCCCCGCCCGGAGATCCGAATGGGGGACTATTTTTCCTCCGGAATATTTTAGCCAAGAGGGCGCAATCATCATTTTGTCATACAGTAAACTGCATGCCCTCGGGAAAAATTACGGCTGTAGTTTCCCCTTGCTTTCAGCCGTTCGCAGTACCAGAACAGCAGAACAGCAAGGCCATTTTGGTTAGTGTTACAAGGCCAGATCAGTCAATCATCCAGACTGTTGCCCCTGCAACTACTGAAAAGGCTGCTGCCCCTCTTCACGAACCACACGTTTGTCTGGCCTCTCAACAGATACCCCTCCGTTGTGGTTGCACCTACGGTACGGCTATCGTTGAGGCACGCAAGCCTCCCCACCAACGGCGAGGTCCATGTTTCATTTGGGGGGGGGGAGGTCGGAATGAGTACTCTGGAAATTACGATAGGAATTTTCAGATTGACGAATAACGCTTTTCTTGTAGAGCCTCTACGAATTTTTGAGCATTTCTGTGTCACCAACTGACCAAACTCGTGACAAACCTCGGCATTTGTCTTTAAATATTCCCCATCTGTCTCTTTAAGCTCAATTGGTAACGGTCCTAAACCAACGAAAAACAGTTGGTCGAACGAGGCTTTTGCAAACGGCTTCCATAGTGAAAGAATTACACTTTCTTAGATTTTTTATAGGCCCTAGACTGGTTAGATAATACCCTCCTTCTTACCTTCTGTTCTTTAAAGGATCGAAATCTCATGTATAAAACAGCTTCAGTCGTCTGATTACATTACAAGTGAGTTAATGTATTAAATATTTGGTGATAAGCAGATAAAACATTAATGGTTGAACACACAAAACCGTAATTAAGTTGGGTTTACTAGTTTCGGTTTATTCACCCATTAACTAACAAAAAATTCAAAACCAAAACCAGTAAACGAAAAAGGTGGTAATGGCTTTATATGTACATGTAAGATATAATCGTCATGTACTTCTCGGTTTTCAGAAAAGTTAGGTTTTCACGCAGCTCAATCGTTATGACGTCATTGACGTGTGTGTCATAGAATGATATAATTTTGCTGGTACATTTAGTGTTATATGTGCGATACTGCTTGCAAAATATGTTGCAAATAGAATTAATAGTATAGAAGCATTTATCGTCATGTCTCTTGCCGAAGTCTTACTGCACGAACGGCGATAAACTTTTCATTATTGGCGATGCCTTGATGCCTCAGAATATGCCCTACCAACCTATCCCTTCTTCTAGTCAATGTTAGGCTCACAGCCCCATTAATTTGATAAATGATGGTGCAATGAATTGTCAGAAACGTATAAAAATTAAGTATCGGTTTTAATGCTTCGTGGAAAACGAACTGTGTGGAGAAGCAGGCTGGTTCAGTTGGAGTAAAAAAGGTGAAACGGATCGGTCGTGGCTTTATATAAAACAGCTTCCGCGACGTTCGCCTGAGGCGATTTAGGGCAACCGCGGAAAAGGTGAATCAGGGTGAGTTCTGCCGTCTCCCCCAATACGAACGCAGTGACTAACCACTGCGTCTCTTCTGTCGGTTTCACAAGTAATGGGATGAGAAAATTCCTCGATTATTGGATGCGAGTGGAAAGCAGTCAGCCGTAGATACTAACGCAAGATAAGAAAAAGTTACCAAGAAGGGATTACCCAAAATGCATCCGTATCTCGTGGAATCCTCTTATACGATCATTACAGCGACCGAAATTCTTGTAAAGCTGCAAAAAATTTCATAAATAAAAAGTTACGGAAAATGGTAAAAAATTATCTTTTAATGAGATTTAGTTACCACGTTACTTTTCATGATGCCATTTCTGCCACATAGTTGTCAGGAGAAAATCCGTAGATTGTACAGAATAAAATGCGAGATACAGACAGATGCAAGATTCGGATATTTTCCCTTCGTCTTTGTATGTTTTTAACGAGTCCGTAGTAAAATTTAGGCACATACGATTTCTAGATGATACTTTTACCAATCGTGTGATATCTGCAGTGGGTATTGTCGAAAGGCAAACCTTTAGAGGTTCCTGTTGATGGATATGCATTCTCCTAAAGTTTCAAACGCTCCCTTGCGACACGATTGTGGTTCAATGGTCTTATAAACTCATAAACGATTTTTATATATTCTCAAGCTGTTTTTATGGTCAATATGGGTTTTTTGTAGGGCCATGAAAATTTCTCGTAAACGATAACGCGGCAAACAACGCAAAAAGCCACTCTGTAACTGTTTAACATTAACTCGATACCTATCGCAAAATATCACGAAACTTGACATTTTCCTCATTCCCGTATGAAAATTGAAATATGAAAGCAGCATTGTAGTAATATTGGCACCTGATAATTATTTGAAGTTTGTTGTGACATTATTCTCGTAGGTGCGGCTCGTGTATAACCGGAACAGTGACCGTTCGTTTTCAGCGAAAACTGATGTGACGTAAGACTAAAATACTGTAGTTTTCAGGAACGCCGTTCCAGTAACATCCTTAGCCAACGACGTTATATTTCTCAAACATTTCGTAAGATAAATTATATCAGAAACGACGCCTGTAGGAGAGATCTTAAATGCGATGTATCAATTGAACAGTACATTTTCATACTACGCACGTACAAGTACGAAGACCACGAATAAAGCATCTAACACGTAGAACACTCACGGTGTTTCGTTTGTTTCATTCGCCCGCCCACGCTTGGTAACGCAACTGTATACGGCGGCGGAGAAAAGCAGCCTGTGGTTTACTGTTACAACATGAACGACACGAGGTCTCATAGGCTGGAGTAGTCAGTAACAATGAATACAAAAGTGCCCCGATTTTGTCGTACCTGTGATAACAATGTTTTAAGGGTAATAGAGTATGCTATCCTCAAAAATTTTCATCAAGCAAATAAGTTAAAACAAAATAAACTGATTTATGCACATTCCCTCTTCCCCTAAAACACCAGCCTTCCGCAACAGTACAGACCCCCTCGTCCCTCACCCCCCCCCTCCACCCCCCACCCCCCCACACACACATACAAGTACGCGCACTGTTCCCGTTCTTTATAACCATAAATTTAGTTTGGCCATATAACACGTAGAACAGACGTTTAACTCTATAGCTGCAAAATGTAAGGTAAAAGTTGTGGAGGTAGAAGCCGCATGTGGGTCGTCGTATAATTGTTGCTAGGTTCTGGAAGAGTTGGGGTACACCAGGAAATAGATTGAGGTGGAGAGAACGTTAGGATTTCTGAGCGCGAGGAAAGCGGCGTCATCAGCATACTGAAGGAGGTGTTTTGTTGGAGGAGGTTTGGGCATATTTGGCAGATGAAGAGGAGATAAAGGAAAGGGAACCTCGGGGCACTCCTACAGTGGGATGGGTGGTAGGGAATTGGTATTGTTAACAGTCACAAAGGATGGGCGATTAGATGAGAAGGATAAAATAAGGCGCACATAGTTTGTCCGGAATGCCACGCACGACCATATGCTTTCTCTAGGTCGAGGGAGACAAAAACAGCGGATTTTCGAGTGTTCAACTGGTGGGACATGAGATGGAGGAGGTTGGACGGAAGCCACATTGTCGAACAGGAACGTGGTGGTGTTGGTTCCGGTGCAGATGAATGAGTCGGGAGAGGGTGGCAGATGGGGTAGTAGGAGGAGGTATGAGGGTGGGGTTTGTGTGGTTTGAGGAAAAGCAGCATTCTAAAGGTTTTCCACAGTTCAGGACAGTAACGTATGGATAGGATAGTGGTATGAAGGGCTGCAAAGGAGACTAGGAGGCAGAGGTGGCATTCTTTGAGGCGTCTACATGTCGTACAGTCGTGACCAGGACAAGCATTGCGTTTTCCTTGTTTGTTTTCTGTCGTGTAGCATAACTTTCATGTCCCTAAGCGTTGGATAATGCCGTATGTTTTGATGGCTCACGGTATTTAATTATTTATTTTACTGCACTGCTTCATCCCATGTTCCCACTGAGACTTCCCGCTGACACACTGACTGTTTTATTACATGCATTCCCAGATCACGAGACAGTAAACGACCCGTGTCTTTTGTTGTTATTCGTGGCGTCACCTGGTTCTCGCATACTGAAGGAATTCAATTATATTGTTACGTGTGCCGACGACCTGGAGAATGGTTGTTGCTCTGAGGTTGGCTGCCAGTTACTCACGTAATCACGACTAGCCCCCGGCAGTTAGAGCAGAAGCCGCTGTTCTGTAGGGCGGCTGACGCCCCATCCATCGCTCTCCGCCAACTTTGACAATGACGGGCGTCAACCGGCAAGTTGGTTTATCCGCCGCAGCTCGGCGTAGCGTAGCATAGCGAGGTAACCACGTTAGCAGATACAGTACACCAACCCGACGCATCACAGCCGCTGCGGCCGTCGCCACGAATGCCTGTAGTGGCGCCTCCGAAACGTATCGAGGCCCAATCGCTTTGTTACACAAGGTGTCCATAACGAATCTGTACAGCTGTAGAGTTTAAGACTGTAGTAGACAATAACAATTGGTTTTCAACATGTGAGAAGATAAATCGCAAATTTATGTTTCCTCACTGAGACGCGACACGCGCGTTCTCCGCTAGTAGGTATTATGTTTCTCTCCACGTACGATCCTGAAATTTATGGCGGGATTTTCAAATGCATTGCGACTGTGTGTCTTCCAGTCCTGTTAGGTCTGTAACCTTGCTTCGATATATATGATCTCATATAAAACCCCACAGGGAAAAGTCTAGTTGTTTGAGGTAAGGTGATGGTGGCGGCCACCGAACTGGACCATCTCGTCCAGTCCGCCTATCCAGGAACTTTTCATCTAGAAATTGACAGACGACAAGCGCCCAGTGAGATGGTGCGCCATCAGCTGAAGTATGATGTCAGCGTGCAGGTGTTCCAGTTGTGGCACAGGAAACTCTTGTAAGATATCCAGATAAATATCATTGTTCACGGTACAATCGCTGAAAAAGAATGGACCGATAATATAACTAAGCACAAGCCGCACAGCCGGCTGGAGTGGCCGTGCGTTTCTAGGCGCTACAGTCTGGAGCCGAGCGACCGCTACGCTCGCAGGTTCGAATCCTGCCTCGGGCATGGATGTGTGTGATGTCCTTAGGTTAGTTAGGTTTAATTAGTTCTAAGTTCTAGGCGACTGATGACCTCAGAAGTTAAGTCGCATAGTGCTCAGAGCCATTTGAACCACAAGCCGCACAACACCTTGAACAGGCACTGTCTCGTTTCATTTCACGTGTAACATGAGAACACTCCGATACACGTACATGATCGATATGACGTTTCAGTTTGCCGGATACATCAAAAACTGACTCATCGGAGAAATAAAACTTTTCTAAAATATCATTGTTTGCGTGAATCTTGTCTAGCATATCCACTGCAGACTGTTGGCGCAGGTCTGTCTGTGTATTTTAGTACCTAAAGCAATTGCATTAGGACCTTTTGTGCATTAAGACGTAACCTCTCACGCAAGATTTTGTTGTTAGTCGTGACATTTACAGCTCTCTGGCCGCATTGATTTTGTCGGATTTCCTGCAAACGCTTGCTGTACTTTGTCCTTTTTGATGTCTGAAATAGATGGGCCACTGGCCCCCTCTTTATCGAGAACAGTACCCGACGCTATAAATGACGTAAGCCGAGCCCGAATAGTTGATCGTAGGGTGGTTCGCTTCCATGTTGTTGTTGTTGTTGTTGATGTTGTTGCAGTCTTCAGTCCGAAGACTCTTTTGATGCAGCTCTCCACAGTAGCCTATCCTGTGAAAGGCTCTCCATTTCCGAATAACTACTGAAATCTAATGTCTTTTGAACCTGCTCATTATATTCATCTCTTGATCTCCCTATACACTTTTTACCGCTCCCCCCTTTTCCTAACTCTTCCCTCGAGTACTAAATTTGTAATCCCTTGATGTCTCAAAATGTGTCCTATTAACCGATTCCCCCTTTTAGTCAAGTTGTGCCACAATTTTCTTTGCTTCCCAGTTCTGTTCGTTGGTTACATGATCGACTCATCTAATCATCAGCATTCCTCTGTAGCAGCACACTTCTCGTCCTGTCTGAACTGTTTCTCGTCCATAATGTGTCAAAAAATATTGTTGCATTTGGGCATCGAACTTCGTCTCTATAACCATGCTATACATCGAGCTCTCTTCTGTCGCGCCGACATTTTTCGTCAGGTCTGCGGTATATGGAAAATAAAAATAATAATAAAAAACTTTTGAGCTATTCTGTCATATTCTGAAAACCAGTTGCCCGCATCCCGTGGTCGTGCGGTAGCGTTCTCGCTTCCCACGCCCGGGTTCCCGGGTTCGATTCCCGGCGGGGTCAGGGATTTTCTCTGCCTCGTGATGGCTGGGTGTTGTGTGCTGTCCTTAGGTTAGTTAGGTTTAAGTAGTTCTAAGTTCTAGGGGACTTATGACCACAGCAGTTGAGTCCCATAGTGCTCAGAGCCATTTGAACCATTTTTTTGAAAACCAGTTGTTATTGTCTAGTAGAGTTTTATAAAGTTTCTAAAGTCTAAAATTTTATAGATAATTTGTGAATATCGTGTACATTACGCCAGCAATTCTCGAAATTACAGCTCGTCAGAGCCTCGTGGTTCTTCAGCGAAGAATCTGACAGAGCTAATTTAAAGGCAAATAATATCGACGAAAACCTACAGTGTAGTAATGGAGGAAAGAAGGATGGAAGATTAAGAATTTAACGTCTCGTCGACGGCGAGGTCATTACAAACGGAGCACACAGTCGGATTGGGAAAGGACGGGGATGGTGTCAGGAGTGCCTTTTCAAAGGAACCAGACCGGCATTCGCATTAAGCGATGGAGTGATATTACGAGAAACCATATGGGGATCGGCAGACGGGGATTTCAACCAGCATACTCCCGAATGCACCTGCTAACGTAATGAAATATGACTGACCTGGTACTTTTTAACCATGTTAATGTGTGTTGCAAATATATTTCTCTCTGCGACATCTGTCACTGCTTGAGAAAACTTCCAATTCATACGATCTGCGCTAAGTTTCCAGTATTACATTTCGTCATATACTTGTTTCTCTTTATCCTCTTGAATTTCATCTAGCTGCTGAGCGCTGCTAGGTTTATCTTTGCGCCTAGTTATACGTTCAGTCTAACATTTTATTTTTAAATCGTGGTCTAACCACGGTATAGCCCAGAACTCCTTCTCTCATGAACTTGGAATCGAGTGTTCCTATAACTAGTTGAGGCATATGGCAGAATCCTACTCCCTTCTCATTCGTTTGCTCCAATCCAAATTCTCTAGTAACTTTATCTTCCATTCCCTCCCGTTTAATAGTGTTCCAAACTCCTTAGACTTTCAAATTTCGTGCTCTGTCTACGTATTTCATCAATTCATCATAAATTCTCTCCATTTCTTCGATATAAGCTTGTCCTGTGAACATGTCAAGCTGTACAACGGTGGCTCGTGCTGACTTGGGTCCAGTTCTCAAAAAAATAAATCGCTCGCTTCGTTACTCATAGTGATTCACCTTGTTACCTACTAGTCTGTTCATAACGCCTACCTCACGTGTTACTCCTCTCACTAATGCTGTTGTTATTACACTATAATCATATTACATACTGTAGTAACTCGAATAGGTAAATTGTAGTTTTCGAGCGTTGATTAAAATTATAGACATTAATCAGGGCCGGCCGGAGTGGCCGTGCGGTTCTATGCGCTACAGTCTGGAGCCGAGCGACTGCTACGGTCGCAGGTTCGAATCCTGCCACGGGCATGGATGTGTGTGATGTCCTTAGGTTAGTTAGGTTTAATTAGTTCTAAGTTCTAGGCGACTGATGTCCTCAGAAGTTAAGTCGCGTAGTGGTCAGAGCCATTTGAACCATTAATCAGGATTGCTTGCAGCATATGCAATTTTTAAGGGTCCAGCACCTCACCCATATCTGTCTCTCTTTATTTCTTTCTTGCTCTCCTCTACCCACCAATCTGTCCCAATATATATATATATATATATATATATATCTCTTTCGTATACCCCTTCTTACGAATCACGGATATGTACTGCTATTGTGTCGACATAGTATTGACGAAAACACAGTCCGAGCGCTGATTAAAGGACCTCAAATACACTGATACACTGAAGTCATCCACGTTGAGAATGGTTGACCAGTTAACATTTGTTGGTCTTTTGATTTTCGTTCTACTCTTTTCTTTTGGCCTGGAGACTATGTACCCCCTTCCTCTATCCCCCCCCCCCCCTTTTGAATGAGGCACTGCTTCTGTAGCTTCAGAAAACTGTTTTCTTCAGTACGCCAAAATTCATTTGGCGCTGAAGATATGCTATTCATGTGTATCTCAGCATATGTAACATGCAGATACATTCGTACCCGCGTAACGCGACTTCAGAGGGTAAACAACAGAGATTGTTTTCTCGCTAAGGGAGGATCCGATCTTAGTTTCTGATGTTCAGCGTTTATAAGTGGTTTCTCTCACACAGAGGATTGGCACAATCCAGATTTCTCTTTTCTCCTTTATTATCATTTCATCCCATCGCCCCATATAGGCGGAGCGTGGACTGTCGGCGGGTACAAGTCGCCTTATGAGAGCAAAAATTGTAAAACAGAATATAATACTGGACATGGCGGTTGCAAAATGAATGGCTGACTCTGTAAAAAGACGGCTCGATTATCAGCTGCTTAAATTAAGACATAAGAGGATGATTTGTTGATTACTTAAAACATGACAGAAATAAAATGGCAAATGAATGTTTCATAAAATATGAAAGGCGAATGGACAGTTACATAAGTTAAAAGGTAGAAGCCGATATGTGACTGATGAAGATAGAGACGTAGACGAGTGAAGTGATGAGTGGCGAAGACTGCCAGGGAGAGAGGGAGGTATCATGGGAACGTAGCAGTCGGGGTAGTATGTAGGAGGGTGTTCGTGTGTGCAAACGTTTGGAGGAGGGATTTGAGAGAGTCGAGAGAGGTGCTGTTTCGGACCGAGCCTAGGAGGTGGGTGTAAGGGACTGGGAACTGAGAGAACAGTGACCGGGGAAGGTGGGGCGGGTTCCAGGGCGGATCTCGCGTCTGGGTAATGGACGGCGGTTAAAGTTACGCTGGCAGAGCACGTGGAAAGCGTGGAGTGCAGTGCCGGGGTATGTGGTGGTAGAGGTGCGGCAGCGTACCGCGTTCAGTGAGCAGGGGGAAACTAGGGATTGGATAGTATCAAGCTTACGGGCAACGCTGGATATTCGGAGGTATTCAAGATGGAAGAGCATGGAGGGGAATTTTACAAGTTTGTCGAGGATACGGGTGGGGGCGGTTAAGCGGATCCTAAAGGTTAGGCGGAATGCATCGTGTTCGAAGATCTAGATTTCTCAGTTATGGAAGTTTAACACTAGAAGGGAACCAACTAAACAAATGCGCGAGAAATTAGAAAGCAAAATCAATTATCAGACGATCATTATGAACAAAGATATACTTACGTAAAGAAATCTTTCAGCTTCTATTGGTCTTCTGTTTTGGTGTTGAACATGTTTTTATAACTGCGAAACCATTTCTTTCTAGCTGAAATCTTACGTATTCACAGTTTCGTAGCTCACTAAATGGCACCATAATCAAAAGTTACGATTCCTTTTTGTTGTGGATTGGCAAGAGGGCCAACCCACTAATGTAAGAGGAAGCCGAAAGGCACGCGTTTTAGCTCACGCAGACTGGCGTGAGGTCTGGAACAGGACAAGGAAGTTATACTAGAAAAAATGGATGTAGCTGGTGGAATACTTAACGTTAATCCATTATTGTTGAACGTAGCTCTTGTCTGTACATTCTTTACAATATCAATAGCAACAGATAATGGCGCCTTGCTAGGTCGTAGCAAATGACGTAGCTGAAGGCTATGCTAACTATCGTCTCGGCAAATGAGAGCGTATTTTGTCAGTGAACCATCGCTAGCAAAGTCGGTTGTACAACTGGGGCGAGTGCTAGGAAGTCTCTCTAGACCTGCCGTGTGGCGGCGCTCGGTCTGCAATCACTGATAGTGGCGACACGCGGGTCCGACGTATACTAGCGGACCGCGGCCGATTTAAAGGCTACCACCTAGCAAGTGTGGTGTCTGGCGGTGACACCACACTTTTCGAGGCTGGACGTCGTGGCTCCAGTTCTTCCTTGGCGCGGAGTATTTAGTTGAGTCCCTCGCAGGCTGAGACGTGGCTGGCTAAAGAGTAAGAAGAGCGACGTGTACGGGAGAAGTAGCACGCCACGGAGCTGCTCATAAATCCCGGGACTCTTCCCGCCTCGCGAGTCGACGGCGGCGGCGGCAACGACACGGACAGGAGTCGGCCTCCAGGACGTAAACAAGGCGACGCCGCAGCTTCCGGTCCGCTGAGAGCCACGCCGTGCCACTGTGCGCGACACCCGGCCTGCCGCGTCACTCCGCTCTCTCAAGAGTGGTCGCACCAGGAGCGTGTCATCGACTTACCGAGCACATTTCCACTCCTCGATTCATACAGCGTCGTAGGTCTCGGAAGTGTTTCACATTCAGCACGCTTGTGTAAATCTGGCGCACGAGAAGATGAAAATATGAGTATCGAGCCAATAGCCGTTCTATCTGCGAAACACAGCCTTCCCTCGTAATGAATCCTGAGATTCATCGCATTCTGTTGTTGCAATTTCACACAGTTTCAGAGTTGAAATACCTCGAAGGCAGTATGCGACAAACAGCAAATTGGCACGATGTACCTGTATATGCAAGTTATTAGTATTTCAGCGCAACCGCACAAAGCGTATACGATTAATACGTCTCGTGCAGATACCAGTAACCCCTGCCACCGAGTCTTTAAATAGTCAAACTCCAGTGGATATAATGGCTCAAAATTTCTTTTTACTTTACAAATGACTAAAGCATTTGGCGTAAGCTGTTGCGCTTTGTTTTAAGAAAAGGTAGTTTTTACACGCACCTCAACTTTTATGACGTCATATCTCCAGAATTATGTATCGTACAATCATAAAATTTTGCAGCTACATTCAGTGTTAAATGTGGATATGTAGGCAAGCTGTGTTGATCGTAGATGTAGTAGCAAATAAGTTATAAATTAAAAAGTAGTACATTATCGAGAAGTTTACTGCAGTATCAGCCGTAAGTAGTAAGCGATAAACCTTGTTTCTTTCATTGTTTTGGGGGGATGTCAGCGATAATAAAGTTGCGAAAAGTTTTGAAATTATGTGTATAGCTTGATTAAAATATCTGTGATCTGACTCTAGAATACTGGACTAATTTAGTCTGGATAATTTGCCCCCCCCCCCCCCCCCATTAGTTATGATGCCAGTCTCATATTAAATTTATATATTAAGTCCATAATTATACGCAAAACTGAAAAGTAGTTGTTTTTGTCCTTGGAAGCCATTAGGCAGACAACTTGCAACTAGGATTAGGTGATTCCCATACACAAGAAATTACAAACCAATAACCTTAATATCGGTTTGCTGCAGAATTCAAGAGCATATTCTGTCTTCAAATACATTAAATTTCCTAGACACCGAAAAGATCATTGAGCCGTGCTGTGGCTTTAAAAAATGGTTCAAATGCCTCTGAGCACTATGGGACTCAACTTCTGAGGTCATTAGTCCCCTAGAACGCAGAACTAGTTAAACCTAACTAACCTAAGGACAGCACACACATCCATGCCAGAGGCAGGATTCGAACCTGCGACCGTAGCGGTCTCGCGGTTCCAGACTGCAGCGCCTAGAACCGCACGGCCACTACGGCCGGCGCTGTGGCTTTAGTTGGCTTTGACTTCTTCTCGTCTTGACTGGCATCACTTGTTTCGCAAGCGTTGCCTGTCCGCTAATGGCAGCAGTGGCGGCTATCGATATGTAGTAACTGTTGCCCTGTCTTTGGGGCGATGCCGTTGTTTTCCGTGTCGTGTGAGTGTGGCAGTTCGGTTGGGGACTCAGGAGGAGCCAGGTCTGTGCAGTGCGAGGAACACGCCGGAACCGCTGGCGGCGCGCATGGACTGCCGGATGGAAGGGCTGTGGTCACGAGAGTACACGACCTCGTCCTAAACCGGATCCAGCAAGCTTTAACATGAGTGCATTTCAATCCAAGTGGAGAAACCTGCACTATTGTGACATCTCGCTATCCTACAGTGACTTGGGTTCGTGCTGCTGCTCGTAGTGTGGCCGAGGAGGAGAGCAGCGAGTGGAGTGCTTGAGGAAGGCGGATCTCATTAGCTTTCCTCGGTTGGTGATTCTTCTACTCCGGTGGTAGTGGTTCCTTTCTCGTCCCGGGCGCTGTAAGCACAGTATTCTGGGGACGTAGTGCAGACCGCCGGTTCCGGCTTTGGCGTATTGTTCAGATCGTTGCATTTGGTTTATCGGACGTCAGGTAGCTTCAGAAAGATTATCATTAGTCATTCGTTAGACTGCCACTAGTTTGAGTTACCATCTTGTGAAGTGAATGCAACTCTTGGCTGCCAATCTCATTGCTCACGAAAGTGTTTGTTGCCAGACCTTCTCAGACGTGGATTCCTGGAGCACTGTCTGTGACTGGTCCTTGTTTTTTTTATTATTGTATTATTTATTACCATACCTTGTAATGCCTGCATTAAATGTTATGTATGTCTAGTTAGTAGTTCCGGTCGCCTTCTGGAATAAATGTAGCAGTGTAAGGGGTTGTGTTACAAGGTTTGCATCATCTTATTTCACCCGTTTGGTGGCAATTGCTTGTTTCTTTTAGTTAACATTTGCCTATATTTGCTGTTTTACAGCAGGTTTCTAATTTTTTAAATATGTAATTGCTGTTCCTGGCGTGTAAGGCCTTCAGACGTGATTGTGGTCATTTGCTTTGAAAAAGTAATTCGATATTTGTATTTTAGCAGTAAGCCTTAAAACCTTATTTACTGCCATTCCTGGCGTCAGATACATTCTGCTGTGGATTTTATTATTTGTTGTGGAGTGTCGAATTACTGTTTTAAAAATAAATGTGTGTAACTGTAAAAGGCAACCAATAGTAACTGGTTACGGGCCCGTCCACAATCGTAACCGACCCCTGCCATCCCGTGGCTACCAGGTCTCAGTCATGTCCACAGATCAGCACGGCTTTACAAAGCATCGCTCGTGCGAAAGCCAGCTTCCAGTTTTCTCACATGATCTACTGCGAACCATGGATGAAGGGCAACGGTCATATTCCACATTTCTAGATTTCCGAAAAGCATTCGATACGATACCCCACTGCAGACTGTTAAGGAAGGTACGTGCATACAGAATAGGCTCCCAGATAGTGACTGGTCGAAGACTTATTAAATAATAGAATGCAGTATGTTGCCCTCGATGGCGAGTGTTCATCGGTGACAGGGTAACATCAGGATTGCCCCAGGAAAGTGTGATAGCACCACTGCTATTTTATACATATTTTATACAATGATCTGGCAGACAGGATGAGCAGCATCCTGCGGTTGTTCGCTGACGATGCTCTGGTGTACTGGAGGTGTCGAAGATAAGTGACTGTAGGTTGATGCAAGATGACCTAGTCAAAATTTCTAGTTGGTGTGATGTATGGCAGCTAGCTCATAATGCAGAAATGTAAGTTGATGCGGGTGAGTAGGAAAAGGAAACCCACAATGTTCGGATATAGCATTAGTAGTTTTCTGCTTAACACAGTCACGTCGTTTTTATATGTGGGCGTAACATTGCGAAACGATATGAAATAGGACGATCATGTTAGCATTGTGGTAGTTAAGGCAAATGGTCGACTTCGGTTTATTGGGGCAATTTTAGGAAAGTGTGGTTCATCTGTAAAAGAGACCGCATATAGGATGCTGGTGCGACCTGTTCTTGAGTACTGGTGGAGTGTTTGGGATCCTTACCATGTCGGATTGAAAGAAGACATCGAAGCAACTCAGAGGCGACCTGCTAGATATGTTACCGGCAGGTTCGATCAGATTGCAAGTGTTATGGATGAGCTCAAGTGGAAATCCCTGGAGAAAGAAGATATTCATTTCGAAGAACACTACTGAGAAAGTTTAGAGTACTGGCATTTGAAGCTGACTGCAGAGCGATCCTACTGCCGCCAACATACATTTCGCGTCGGGACCACGAAGATAAGATACTAGAGATTAGCGCTCATGTGTAGGCATATAGACAGTCATTTCTCCCTCGCTCTTTCCTGTAACAGGAAAGGAAACAGCTGGTTGTGGTACAGAGTATCCCACGCCACGCACCGTACGGTGACTTGTGGAGTACGTACGTAGATGTAGATGTAGATGACCATTTTACCGCTTAGTAGTATAGATCCTTTGTCAGAAGATCGTTATGACCCGTGAAAGAAGGAGTAACGTCCACCAGCACGCATCGCACTTCAACAGCTTTACCGAGGTCGTCATGAGCACTCGCAGGGTTGAAGCTGCTTGAGTAATCCCTACAAAAAGCTACAGTCCGGAACAGAGCTACAATATATGACATAGGACGACACTTAAGTCTCGGATTCTGACATCGTAAGCCTTAAATTAAAACTGGGTGCCGAACCGGGACTTGAATCCTCAACGTTGTCGGAGGCTCTCGCCTAACAGAGCGGCAACCGTCCGTGCAGTCACCGCCACTCAGCATCGCAATTACGACACGACGCCATCGAGACCAGCCACCAGGAGTCGAAGCCGGTGGCTGCAGAGGGTGCCGCCAACAAGCAAACTACCCGCGTGACGGGAAATAGTTCCGACAGTATTCCGCCGCAAGCAGCTGTGTAAGACGCCGCCAGAACGGCAGAAGTCACTCAGGTTTCGAGACCCTTTCCTGGTCCAAGTGACGGGTGTTACTCATCCCCCTAAACAGGACTGCTCTCGAAGTCCATCGTTAGGGACAAACGCTGCTTTCAAATGTCATTGCAAGTCCTCCTTTCTGATTCTCAGGCGACTGGTATCCAGGAATGTTAGCGTCTGTGGCAGTACAGTGTGTTCATCGTTAGTGAAGTTATTCAGAACTGAATGTTGCGGCTTTCCACCCGAAACTATAAATGCTATCGTAGTGAACCTAGCTCAGAACAGTTGTCATCCCCGGACACAGACTTAAAGGTCACGAACTTAGCATCCATCCAATGACCACTGGCGGGTGCTCATTTCTGTCTTGGCTCCAGACAGTGTTTATTCTGAGACGATAAATGTCACGGAATTCGATATATTGCGATCCACAGTGTCAAGAGTGTGCCGAGAACACCAAATTTCAGGCAACACCTCTCACCACTGACGTGGCTGTAGCCGACGGCCCTCGCTTACCGACCAAGAGCAGCAGTGATTGCGTAGAGTTGTCACTGCTGAGAGAAAAGCAACACCGTGTGAAATAACCGCAGAAAACTATGTGGGACTTACGTTGGACATATGGAATGGTGCGGTGAAGTTTGCCGTTAATGGGCTGTAGTAGCAGACGACCGACACGAGTGCCTTTGCTGACAGCACGACATCGCTTGCAGCGCCTCGTCTCGGCTCGTGACCACATCGATTGCCCTCTACGCGACTGGAAAACCATGACCTAGACAGATGAGTCCCGATTTCACTTGTTAAGAAGTGATGGATAGCTGATAGTAGGGTTCATGTGGGGCGCAAACACCATCAAGCCTTGGACCAAGCTGTCAACAAGCCACTGTACGTGCTGGCGCTGGCTCCATAATGGTTTGGGCTGTGTTTACATGAATTGGACTGGGTTCTCTGGTTCAACTGAACCCATCATTGACTGGAAACGGTTACGTTCGGCTACTTGGAGACCATTTGCAGCTAGTAATGAATTCCATATTCTCAAACAACGATGTCATGTCACCGACCCACAATTGTTCGCCTTTGGTTTGAAGATCATTCTGGACAGTTCGAGGGAATGATTTGGCCAACCAGACTGCCCGACATGAACTTCACGGAACATTTGTGGAACATAATTGAGGGGTCCGTTCGTGCACAAAACCCTGGACTGCCAACTCTTTCGCAATTACGGACGGCTATGGCTCAACATTTCTGAAAGAGACTTCCAACGACTTGCTGAGTCCACGCCACGACGATCTGCTGCACTAAGACAGGCAAAAGGATGTCCGACACGGTATTGAGAGTTATCCCACGACTTTTGTCACCTCTGTGTTGTTACGAACAGCTTACTCCGCCAGTGTTTCCTCTGTAAACTGACTAAGTGAACTCCGCGCTTAGTGTCAGTCTGACCTCACTGTGATCTGCAGTTTTTTTTTTTTTTTTTTTCGAGCTTCTGTGTCAGTACACTTGCACCTATTGCCTTACTCTTGTTATTATACCCTTTCTTCCCATATCGCTTTGTTCAATAACCTTATTATATCCTTGTCAATGTTTTCCTGTGTTACGTAGCGCGACACTAGAATTACCTTTCGAGCTCGTTACACCGTCAAAATCCCGAGATACTTTCGGCGTGGGCGGGCACTATCTTGCCGAAATGTAAGCTCAGGATGGCTTGCCATTAAGGGCAGCAAAACATGGGGCAGAATATCGTCGATGTACCGCTGTACTGTAAGGGCTCTGAGGAATGTAGCCAAAGCAAAGAAATGGCACCTCAGACCAGCACTCACGATTGGCGGACCGTACGGCGGGGCGACAGTCAGGTTGGTAACCCTGCTGCGCGGGGCGTCTCGAGACAAGTCCTAAGCCTGGAATCTCCATGTGTAGAGCAGAGTTGTCTCCAGTGACAGACAAGTCCCGCTTCGATAACCTGCGAGGACGTGTCTGGAGACGCCCGAAACCTGACAGTCACCCGCCATACAGTTTGATAACCGGGGTGCAATTTGTTTTCGTAGCGGAACCTTTTGGTTTTCATGCCCGGCACCTGTACAGCACAGCGGTACGTCGACGATATTCCTTCGTGGCAAGCCATCATCGGCTAACATTTTAGGAACGTAATGGCTGCTCGCACACGACGAACATTTCTATTGGTTATCTTCGTGCTTGCCAAACCCTACTCTGGCCAGCAAGGTCGCTGGCTCTCTTCCCAGTTGAGAACGTTTGGAGCATTATGGGCAGGGCCCTCCAACCAACTTGGGATTTCGACAATCTAATGTGCCAGTTGACAAAATGTGGCACGATATTCCTCAGGGGAACATCCAACAACACCATCAGTCAATGCTGAACCTAATAACTGCTCTTATAAGGGCTAGAGGTGGGCCAACGCGTTATTGACTTGCAGTTTGTGAAGCCGTTTCTTTTGAATAAATCACCCAGTTTTATTTGAAATTGTAGTCGTAAACTATTTAGAAAATAATATGAGCAGCAGTCTGAGATTGTTTGCATATTGTACTGTCATCAACGTGTAGCAAAATCTTCACAAGATAAAAAGAGCTACAAACTGATTTAGACAAGATATCTGCAGTGAGCGACAAATAGTAGTTAACCATGGTTCAAATGGTTCAAATGGTTCTGAGCACTATGGGACTTAACATCTGTGGTCATCAGTCCCCTAGAACTTAGAACTACCTAAACCTAACTAACCTAAGGACATCACACACATCCATGCCCGAGGCAGGATTCGAACCTGCGACCGTAGCAGTCGCGCGGTTCCGGACTGCGCGCCTAGAACCGCTAGACCACCGCGGCCGGCAGTTAACCATGAATAATAAAAAGAATGAGGTATATTGTAACTGTTTGCTGCAATTCTACTTCGTCTCACAGAATTCGCTCCGCCCCGCGTATTTGCTGTTAGAAACAAAAGTGCAATGAAACTGTTATTTTGTGTGCTAACATACATTCACGCTCTTTAATCTTTCCTAACTTACAAGACACTAAAGAGTAAAATGGAAGGAAAGAGAAAAAATACTTAGCCACTATGCAAGTCAGATGAAAGTATAACCCGACGGTGACAATCATTAAAACAATGAAGCGAGATAATTCCAAAAAATTTCAATCACCAACTCTCTCCTTCGAATGTTAAAATTTTTTGTGTCCCAGCTACATAGGGAGAAATAATATTAAAATAACGGAAACATTTACGTGTTAATTTTTCACATGTGATATTCGAGAGTGGAACTGTAGGGAAATAGTCTGAAAGCTGTTCTACGAACTATCTGTGAATTGCAGAGTAATCGTGTAGATATAGATCCAGATTTTGTTTTGAAAGTTCCTGATCAGTGCCGGACCAGGGCTCGAACGCCGAACACGGTTCTGGGTTCGAATCCCGGTTCGACACACAGTTTTAATCTGCAACGAAGTTTCATACCTGCGCAAACTCGGCTGCAGAGTGATGGTTAATTCTGGTTTGCACAACAGTCAAACGATGCTGGCCTAGCAGTGCGCCGTGTCGTGTCTGGTGACACGCACGCGGACTTTTTAACGCGCTGACTCACGTCAGCGGCCCGGGACAGTGCAAACACGGCGGTGCGCACGGTCTGTTTGCCCGCCGCTCATCTGTTTGTCCGGTGCGGCGTTCGATTGTCCCGCGGCGGGCAGTACTGGCCGCGGATGACTCTCACACTCACTGACATCCATCTAATGACAACTTCGTTGTGGCCAGACACAGAGGAAACGGGACTCATATCCCGCCGCTTCGCTTAAAACACCCATATTGTTTGTGCTCACGCTTGCGTGGTTTAGCTGTTTCAGATGATCTTGAGCCGTGTGTATCTGGATACCTCAAGTGAGAGGAGCTGGCTGTCCTCATTAGGTTTGCCCGATCGATTTGACAGTTTGTCGCTGAGTGCAGGAGTTGTGTAAAGCTAAACAAAAAACAAAACTGTCGTCGATATACACTGACGAGCCGGAGAGTTTCTGTTGCGTGGGTTTTAAGTTGGCCCTGTACATAGGGTGTCCCAGAGCCACTCGTCAAAATTAACACAGGACGTAGGTAACATAAAAACAAATATTTTTAGCTATGGCAAAAATGGTCCCAGATGGTAGTTTCTGATGCTAGGGACGATTTATACACAAGATAGTTTAACATGCTATTTACAGCTTTTAGCATACTACTTTGATAGAAACTGCTCGAATGCGCGACCATTAGCCTGTATGCATGCAGCACATAGTAGGATCATTGATTGTCATGTCATTGAGAAGACTCCTGGCTTGTCCGCAACAGGACCAGAAGTGACGACAATTCTAGCGATGAGGTCTTCTGTTTCCACAACGGTTACATACAGCAGCCACTTCATATACCCCGAGAGGAATAAATCCAGGGATGTGATGTCACGTGTCCTCGGTGGCCAAGCCACACGGCCACCTCGACCGAGTCATCGATTTCTGAAGGTGGCTATAGATGATTCGTGATAGCAGTGTTGTAATAGGCTGACGCATCGTGTTAACATTCAGAATGTCTAACATTCAGAGGTTCATCCTCAAGCAGCACTGGCAACACACGCTCCACGTAGATGCAATATTTCCGTCCGTTGACGCGGAATGGAAGAATATATGGTCAACTCAACCTGTCACTGAAAATGCCAGCCCGCACATTAACACCTAATCGCTGTTGATGTGCATGAAGTCAAATATCACGTGGATTCACATGTGTCCAAACATGCAAATTGTGTACACAGAGCAGTTAGGAATGTCAATAGACATTCCCCGTCAGCGACAGCTACAAGTATGGGCATGTTATATCAGTGTCACTACCAAAGTGTTCCCTAACATTACAAGCTGACTTCAGAGGTCATATGTTCCTTATTGAAATATATTTGTTTTGGTGGAATGTACCTCCCGTGTTAATTTGAATGAATAGTTTCGCAAAACACTGTACACCGTTCAGATACCTACCAAGGATTCGTCGAATCCACGCCCTACAGAATCGCTGCTGTCTTGCATTTCGAGGATGAACCAATTCCCTATTAAGCAGAAGTGGAGAAGTGGTTCACTATTGTACCGAAGAAACTAAAATGATTTTGGTGATGCAATTAATTAACAGTTTGAGGTGATCGAGTGTCGAAAGTACTCGGACACCATTTTCGTTCCGTTATCTCTATGTTACGTCTTCTCTATACCTCAAATGTCTCTCCTAAGAGACATCAGTAATATTTCTTGTGGTGTATCTCCAGATATTCGTAATAAAATTTGTACAATGTATAGAGATGGAGTCATCCCAAGGGAATATTGTTTTTCAGGTGTTGAATGCGATGACCTGCGACGGCTAAAATGTTCAATAGTTTGCCACTATTAAGGTAATACAGAGCGCTTAGTAGCACATAGGCCACAACAACACATCATGGTGAATGGAGGGAAATACAATTCTTATACGTTGATGGAAACGAATGGTAGCAAAGGACTATACATAGTGTTGTACAGCTACCATAGACTATCATAGCCGGCCGAAGTGGCCGTGCGGTTAAAGGCGCTGCAGTCTGGAACCACAAGACCGCTACGGTCGCAGGTTCGAATCCTGCCTCGGGCATGGATGTTTGTGATGTCCTTAGGTTAGTTAGGTTTAACTAGTTCTAAGTTCTAGGGGACTAATGACCTCAGCAGTTGAGTCCCATAGTGCTCAGAGCCATTTGAACCATTTAGACTATCATACATAAGCGTAGACTATGGTACTTTTCCTAGTAACTTTGGTCCGTTAAGGTAGTACCAGCATTAGCTGTACGTTACGTGTCTTGCATACACAACGGGCGTTACCTTATTATGATCGTTTTCTTTACATATGTCATAAGTGTCTTACAAGATTCCCCTAGAAACAAGAAGCAACGAACAGTCTAGAAAGTAAGTGAGGATATAAAAAGGGCCAGTTAACATACTAAAGATTTTTGTTCCACACAATTATCCTTCGGTCTGTTATTTAAAAATAAACAGTATTTATAGCAAAATTGAATTTGTCATTGTTTAATACAGGTTTCATCCGAAAACTGTTGATTTGTAAAGCGAGAAAGAGCGATGTTGTAGTAAAAGGACAGAAAACAAAGTAGGTTCATCATGTGGCGATAAAAAACGCAATTGCCTCAACAAAAAGGTAAAACTTAAAATAAAAAAAAGCAAAAGGAAAATCTATCAGACATTGCTTCAGTACTTCGTTGAACCTGTAGTATATTTATAAACAACTTTCGTGTTTATCAATAATAACATTGAACTCTGCTCTTTAATGTTTGTTCACGTAAACTGTACTTGCACCAAAAGCAATTGCTTTGGTTACATAAAATCGCAGAAGGTACGATCACTAATTTTTATTACTTGCAGTATATTTTCTGTAAGGATATAAAATACACTATGGACTGATACTGAATTGTGTGCACCTCCAATTATGTTAAATAGAAACAACCAGTCAAACAAACAAAAAAAGTTGTCAGCTCCCAGTTTCTCTGTTAAGCATTCATTTATGTCTACTTTCCCACCAAAGCTGCCAGTGCTACCGGTTATGCTACAGTTTAGAACGTCATTTATGTAGCGCACCAAAACGACTTCTTTAATAACGTAACTACAAAAGAAGGTGATTTGGTTGTCTCGAACATGATGTGGTGCTTTGAAACATGTAAATATTCCTTATACAAGTGTTACATTTTGTATGTATAGTGATGTAAGCTTCCCAGCGGAGTGTTCTTTATACTCTATTTACTGCCGGCCTGTTATCTGACACATGTCCATTTATATTCCCATCTTATATAGAGTGTTTTAACTTCTTAACTTCTTAAATAACGTCATGGGGAACAACAATTGTCAGAGACAAAGGTGTCTCTTATTATTGGTTCCACCCTGAGACGAAACGAGGCGTAGACGCTCTGTGGCGTGGGCATGCGACGTGTATTGCCTATAGTCATCTGTTTCCTTTGAGGGATCAAAATTGAAGTTCCTGATTCGGTTCTGAAATATCTTTTTCTGCTTAGATACACTCATTATTATGGTTTTCTTGTTGAAAGTCACTGTGTCAGTTTACTGGACTAGGTAGTATGCAGATACAACACACCTGGTTAGTAGACTCTGCTAGTTCGGTGAAATCTCTTCTTCTCAGGGTCAGAAAATTCAATAAACTTCGCGTTGGCGAGAAGCGTCAGAGAACATTCTGTCTCTGGCAAAAGTTGTGCCCCATGACGTGGAATATCACACCTAGAGGTCTAATGCACAAATTTTAAAATACTCTCTCTCTCTCTAAGGAATTTTAGCACATGTCAAAGACATTTGCTGATAGCATTCATATAATTATGGAATTATGTGACAGTGGTAATCAGTATACAAATTTCTAATGTTATGCAATCCATGGATCATCGATCATCCCAAATCCCCAACATCACAAATTCATGTACTGATGACTACCGTCATGTCACCGGATAATAACATCAATGTTGTAGTGGACTGACAAGGCAGCCAGTCCACAGTGAAGTAGCCGAAAGGGCACGCGTCAACTCACGCCGACTGGCGCGAAGTCTGGAACAGGATTGGTAATGAATGTGATAAAGAAAAGAACGTAGCTACTAGAACACTTAACTTTTATATCGTCCTTTGGTATACAGCATTCTTGATGATACAAGTGAGACTATCTTGAGATACATGCAATGGTACAAATGGCGCCTTGCTAGGTCGTAGCCATTAACTTAGCTGAAGGCTATTCTAACTGTCTCTCGGCAAATGAGAGAAAGGCTTCGTATGTGTAGTCGCTAGCAATGTCGTCGTACAACTGGGGCGAGTGCTAGTCAGTCTCTCGAGACCTGCCTTGTGGTGGCGCTCGGTCTGCGATCCAGACAGTGGCGACAGTACTAATGGACCGCGGCCGATTTAAGCTACCACCTAGCAAGTGTGGTGTCTGGCGGTGACACCGCAAATGTTACCACCAAACGTCTTTGGCACGAGGGAAAAAGTCAATATGTGTAATATGCCTAGGAGATGAACATGTGCCCAATACCAGCTCGCCAGGAAAGTTAAAAAAATAAAATGAAGACTCTATTTTGCCGCTTAGTAAATATACAGGGTGTCACATTTATCTTGAGCACCCTAAATAACTGTTTGTTCAGAGGTAAATTACAAAATGTTTCAAGCAAATGTGGCATTTCTACCTTCTTTTCGTTGGTGTACGTTCTACTCACACAACTCTTCAACTGACTATGGTGACGTAATGACGGTTGTGCATTCTACTTATGTTTACATTTGTCCTCTGTCAACGTCAGCACGTGGATGTGTTCCATTACCCCGAGTACCTGCACTAAACGCTTGGAGCGTCAACGTCAATGTTGTGTTTTGTAATTATTAACTTTGTGTTTCAGTGAATGGTACACTGTGATACATTTTTGAACAGATCTTTAGGAGAGGAAATGAATTACCGAATAAAAAATACAGGGTTCCATTTAAAAAAGTCATACTACTGTTCATATCTTCGTAAAAAACAAAGCTACAACGAAAGCAACCATGCTGATTGATGTCCCCCCTGACGACTAAAGAACATTTGCTTGAAATATTTTGTAATTTGCGTCTGGACAAACAGTTGTTTAGGGTGGTCAAGACAAATGGGACATCCTGTATACGTAATATGACACATTTTCGTAACAGGTTATGGTAGACATATGTCGCTATATCAGTCTACTGTAACCAATTACTAAATTTACGATAGTGTTGCTGAGAGTAACAATAGGCGTAGAGGAAATAATAGTAAAGGACCAGGAAAAAAGGAAAAAAAGGGAGAGATGGCATTACAATATTTTATTCACAATTGTCTTGATCTTATTTGGTAGGTGCACTATTGTTAACAAGTTTCAACTCTAATTAGTCATCATGACAACTATAAATCCAGTAAAATGAAATGATAGTGTGGCATATTGACCAGGAATCTAGTTACGAATGTAAGACGTCAAATCGTCATCAAGCACTCATCTTGGTTACTTAAAATCATTGAATTTATAGTGCTGATGATGACCATATTCAAAACCGGTTAACAGTATCATATCTACCAACTGCTACAAAGATACGTGTGAATAACAGTGTGTTTGAAAAAGCCTGCTTTTTCCAGCTTGACAACATCAAATTTCATTGGGAGTTTACGTTTGGACGTACAAGGTTCATGGAGTGTGATTTACCTGTCCTGGTTGTAGTTGGTTCCAAAAAGCAGGATGATGTTTGGGTTGTCTGATGTTGCGGGAGCAATTACAAGCTTCACTGTTACTTTTGGTGAACGAGGTCTTTATCTACACAGCTGTATTATTTGAGGGTTTCCGTAGAGGGAATCTGTGTTTCATGCTGAAGTGTGAACGCTAAGGAAGCGGTGCAGCGAGATTAACTTGTACAGTAGCGCCAGTTTCACTTCTGTCTAGCGAATTATGTTGGCGCCGGACAATGCTGTTGCGGCGATACGCGTGACGTGTGGTGTGGCCTGACCTTTCCTCTGGAAGCGCCGCTGTTTTGTTTCCGCAGACGCTGCCGCATTTTAACGCCCCCACCACGGCACAAAATTTAGCTGCCGGCTGCTTTGTGGCGAGAGAGAGAGAGAGAGAGAGATACAGAGAGCGAGCGGGAGAGAGCAGATTTCCTCTTCTTGTAGCCTCTGACATTTTCATTGCGAAACTCGAGTAGCAAAATTTTCACTGACCACAGTGCTTTACTCTGCGGTTATTGTAACTATATGTGAAAGCTACAATGCTGTGGCTGCTGCGAGGAAATTTCCAATTGCTTTAAATTTACATCGTGTGAACAGTTGATTATTTTTTTTTCCTTCAGCGCTTTTGTCATTTTCCATTGCACTTTTTCTCTTTGTCTGTTTTCCGCCCGCATTCGATTATCATCATCATCATCCGTTCTCAACTACGTTAGCAGGTCCTTTCAGGGCGGCCATTACTTCGTTCTTAATATTTCTGCATGTGCTACTGTTCAGCGAACGGTCCAACTTCTGAAATCTCTTCCTTCCCCACCTCTTATTCCCTTCCCTATATCTTTCTGCGATTAAAAAATCTTCTTCTTTCGTAACATACGTCCATTCAGTTTCTTTTCCTACTTTTTATTAAATTCGGTAATTGCGTATGTTGTCCTACGAGATGGCTAAGCTATGGGATTGTACCCAGTTTGTATACTGCTAAAACAACAGCGCTTGAACTTATTTGCACTGGGTTCATTTTACTTACATGCTCCTCCACAACTGATAGTGCGTAACTTTAAACTCGCGAAATTGAAGTAAATGACTGGAATTGTTGCTTTTGCACAGGCCAGCTGCAGCATCCAAACTGCTTTCGTTATTTTATCACTGTAGAAACTGAAGATACATGTAATTTGCCAGCTGAAGATGGGTGCAAACCCGAAATGCATTTTGGCATGAATAAAACGCAATAAAAAGTGGCTGGTCGCTGTATTTTTATAGTAAAATATCATTATCCACGGCCACGGAGCTCAACAGTCCACATAAAATGGACAAATTGTTAAATAAATTAATATTCCACTCGCCACAACAGTGGCAACTCCAGTGCTAAATCCTCACTATTTAGCGCAAATTAAAGTTTTCCTTCTTGCTCTGAAGAGTAGTAATTAAAACATATTTACACTATGGACAAACGATTCCATCTTTTAACAAGTTCATAGTAAGACAAAACAGTTTTAAGTCTGATTACTACTCTTCGTGACACTGTACAGTGATGGGTATAAACTGAAAATTAGAACATGGTCTCACATTTATTTTTTACGCTGTCAAATTTACAATGTATCGAGTGGTATACTGGAAAGACGTACCATGTGCTACAACTGATGACTGCCTCTCTGTTACATTACAGGATACACTTGCAGCACAATACACATATTTCGCAATGGCAAGATGCTATTGAGCACGAAGGGAGAAAAATCTTTCCAACCATGTGGCTGAACCTACCTCTCCCAGCCAAACTTGTCATATGACTACTTCAACCAGTTGCTGTGGACAGCTATCTAGGGTCTCAGGTGGTTCAGTTTTATACACGTCACGATCCGCTGCAATTTCCCTCACACATAACGCATTGCCGAAGGTGAAAGTCCCGTTGTGGAGCAGAGAAACCCTGCGACCTTCACCGTGGTGCCCCAGTCCACGGGCGGCAGAAGTAAGGAGGGTACATCGTGACGCAGCTGAGCCACTGACGCAGTGGCAAATATAGCAACTCGTTAGCTGATCACTAATTGGCTACTCGCGCGTCCCTTTCAATATTCATCCTGTCTTCGGTGGCAGCGGCGACTAATCCGCACACGCCACACTGCCTTTGTTGTCGCCGCCGTTGTTAATTACCAAGTGACACAGTGCGCTCAGCCTGCTATAACAGCCACTTGCATGCATTTTTCATTGACGTGGCACGGGATAATCTCTTGTTTTCACTAGAGATTTACCAACTCCGTGCACACTTACTCTTATCGTGGTAATTACCTCATTTCTCGTGAGAAAATAATTTATCAGCTACCATGAGTTCGTAGTTTCTTTGAAGCTTCGTTAGTAACGCAGATCATTGTGTTATTATCTTTTACATAAACGTGACAATATACACTGCAGCGTGGACACAACAGCACCGTACGTTAAAACGTAAATACGAAGAGAAGTTTACGGTTTGACAAACAGCGATGTTCATGTGTGTAAGCCACATATGTATATTGCCATGTTTGTATGTTTTGTGGCCAATAACTTACATCCATGTCTGGTTGATCTGCTTGTAAAGCAAGACTTACGTACAATGATTATTTGGTAATCTGTAAGCTGTCCGAAACTGATCAGTAAATAAATAAATAAAACTTCTTACGCAACTTAGGATGGTTCCTCTAACAGTTACTGTAATCACATAAAAGTTGCAGACTTGCTTCAGACCGAGCGTGATAGTGATAAAGATATATTTACAGATTATAAGAAAACACTACATCCATTGCTTGTTAGAAAATTATAACTACCATATACCATATTAGCATGTGTGTGTTCGGAAGAGGTAAAAAAAATTGTAAGTTTCCAGTATCACTGTTTAACCACAGTAGGCTGTCAGTTTTATTCCTTTTAATATATCGTGCATATAAAGGAATAAAACTGACGACCCGTAGTAGTTCCAATAAAGATGCACTGGCACCGTGGATGACTACGTAAAGAAGTTAAAAATGTCACAGTCATACCGAATTGGTCCTTGAAGGGTTTTGCCGCTATTGATGTTCAGGGACGGTATTCAAGACGTCCTGCGATGAATATCGCCCTAGAAATGTTGCTGAAAGCCTCGTCCGTTAGCATTAATGCACGACCGACATCTGCGTGTTGACGATTATCTTAAATTTTATTTATGGATTCTTCCGTTACTTCTTGATAGATAAATTCCATATTTAAGGTTGCGTAAGACAAGTACACTCATTTTTCCTGTTGATTTTTGTTTATTTCAAACTAGTTTTCGGCTTATTAGACCACCTTAAGGAAACTACTGACTCAGTCAATTGTTTGCTGAAGAAAAAATGGCTCTGAGCACTCTGGGACTTAATATCTGAAGTCATCAGTCCCCTAGACTTAGAACTACTTAAACCTAACTAATCTGAGGACTTCACACATATCCATGCCCGCGGCAGGATTCGAACCTGTGACCGTAGCAGCAGTGCGGTTCCGGACTGAAGCGCCTAAAACCGCTCGGCCACAGAAGCCGGGGTTTGCTGAAGATGACATAACAAGCCGAAAACTAGTCTGAAATAAACAAAAACCAGCTTAACAGAAACAACGTACTTGTTACTCAACCTTAAATATTATTCTCAAAACAACTAGATGCAGCTTCATCCAGAAGGGCAACTATCTCTTTAGGAGCGTATGTCTGTGACTCTAACATAAATTTTATAACACTGCATTTTGAACACCATCTCTGACCATGGCTAACGATAAAACCTTCCTGGACCACTAGCGGGAAAACGGTGCTACTGTAACATTTTTGTCACATAAAAAGTGTTTTTTTTTACCTCCTCTGAACCCAACAGTATTTTGTATCTGTATTAGTGCTTCTCGAGACGTGTGCAGTGTCTTACCACTACACCACCTAGCTCTATACCAATCATTTAAGACATCCCAAATAAAATGCCGGCTATTGAGCTATCTAGAATACTTTCTACGAGGCTATAACGAAACTTCTTTTTAAGTCTCGATCCAGAGAGACGATGACAACAATTCTTGCTATCCATTCTCCACGGTTCCTCGTTTGTCACTTCATTTTCTCATGTGAACCGGTTCTTCCATCATTTCTTACCAGTGAGGACATTGCAGTCTAGATCTTCCTCTTCCTGTCCTCCCTTGAATCATTCTGTCCGCCACATTAATTACAAGTAGAAAACTATTGTGTCGTTACAGATAGCCAGTTAATGGTCTTTTCTTTTCCGCACTGCTGGCATTAAAGATCTTTTTCCACCTATCTCATTTGTGAGCTTTGCTCTCCATAATATCTTTTTCATCTCTTCATCACTGGGTTTCAAATGCCTCTAGACGTCTCTAGTTACAAGCACCGATACTCCACGTTCCAGACAGTGACCGTTATAAATCTTTTCGTTTATATATTTAGGTTCCTTGGCGTAATCAGTACATATTTTCTATAATCGGCTGCCTTTCCCTGTGCAGTTTTGCTCCTTATGTCGGCTCAACCTTTGTCATATGAGGTGATTTCACGTCCTGAGAAGTAAACTTCCTGGCTGTCATATCATTAGCTCTAATGATATGAAATTATTTGGTTCCAGAGACCTTTCCAGTCTTAAACCAGTCTCAGTGGTTAGCGCGTCTGCTTGGTGAGCAGAAGACGTGGGTTGCAACCCCGGCTTTAGCACGAATTTTCATTCGTTGCTTCAGTCTGCATACCGGCCTATACATTATTAACTCTAATGTACTGCGGTATGTTGGCGCTTGTAACCCATCATGTCTCTCTCATTTGCATTAATATTCATAATATATTTCTCTTTCAAGGTCCTGTTCATTCATGCTAACGTCTTTTGCAATTTTTCTTCGATTTTCTTAAAGAGAGCTATGTCGTCAGAAAATCTTCTGACTTTTACTTCCGCTCGATCACACTCTATCCATTCTATATTCTTTCTCCACTCCTCAACACCTCAGTACCTGTTTGAACAACACTTGTGACAAGTTTCAGTACATACGCCTCTCGCGCTTCACCATTTGTGTGTGTGGTGCCACTTCGGTTTCTATGCATTTCATATACCATTCACCTGTCCCTGATATCTACGATTACACTGTACATAATGCTCATTACCATATTCAACTTAACGTTAACGAACGCTTTTTCTTGACGCTCGAATCTCATAAGTAATTGTTTTCCTATGATCAGTATTTTGTCTGTAGCGTGTCATAACTAAGTTATCCTGTGCCTTCGTTCTATCTAAATTCCAATTGGTGTTCAGTTACATTTACATTTGAGTTGTCATTTATTGTACCATCGGATATTTCTAGAACCTCTTGTTCTAATAGCTTTTTATGGTTTTTCTCGACTCTGTCTTGTTATAGTTCTCTGATATTTTATCTTCATAAAAAATCGAAAGGTAATAGAGTCTTAATTTTACGGCATGTCCATCGTTTCGTGTAGAGGTTTTAAGACTTTGTAAACTGTACATCTCTCTGGAAATTATTTCTGTAAGTTCGTGTACATTATATGTACAGGATATGAGGTTACATGTGCTGTTGAAGCAATCGACACGATAGTGGCCAGTTCGTCAAGCGAAACGAATTTCATTTACGTCATTTGGTGATGTCAAATATTACCAATGATGCGCAATTTATACTCGTCCTCGTCATTCACGGAGCATAGGTGCATAATTTATTTTGAATTTCGTTATTAGCATCGCTTTTTTTGCGTCAGTATTCTTCTGAACGGTTCAATGCGGCCCGCCACGAATTCTTCTCCTGTGCCAAACTTTTCATCTCAGAGCAGCACTTGTACTCAAAGCCCCCAATTGTTTGTTGGAAATATTTCAGTCTCTGCCTTCCCCCTACTGTTTTTACCTTCTGCGACTCGCTCTACTGCCAGTCTCAGAAGTTATTGTTAGTTTTTTCCATACATGGTGATCAAGCTGCCCTCTACCCAAGGATTTTATGTAACCGGCAACGCCTTCAAATACCACACGCAAGATTTTCTTATTCCCTCGCTCATTACGTGCAAACTATTAGTTCTGCAGAAAAATGAACACAATTTTTTGTTGAAAATATAATTTACATACATTTTTTATAGAGACAGTATTTTCCGGATTATTGAAGAAAAACGTACAAAAAGTGACCTTGAAACGCATTTTTCTTAAATAACTCGAAAACCATGGTCTCCAGCGGAAACGTATCCCAGTACTAAATTTAACTACATTAAATTTCCTATGAAAAGGTCCTGTTCATTTTTTTCAGTGGGACTAATAGTTTGCAAATAGTGAGAGCTTTTTGAAGGCTTTAGGGATTGCATAGGACCTTTCGGTAGGTGCGGGTGGCGAACACGAATTGGAAGGGATTACGATGTTGTTGGCGCACAATGCGAGTAGTGTCCTTGGTGTGCACACGGGCACTGTCACAGGCACACAGCCTACAGATCTCTGCATTGCCCGATCAGCCAGGCTGCTACATGCAGATCTGTAAGCGTATTGTGAAGATTATCATAGCGTCAGCTATGCAGTGTAGAAATGTAAATATTAAATTGTATTATACTTTTATTTTAGCAGTTGTAAGTAGGCTGTTTATGTGTTTGTATGTTGGCAGCGCTATGTAGCGCTCTGTATTAATAACTATGACAGCGCTGTAAGAGACTCTGTGGCTGGTCAGACTAGCAGTTGGATGATAACAGTCAGCGGTGGTGGAAGTTGTAAGTGAACAGCGAACAGTTACGGAAGTTGGGAGTGAGCAGTCAGCAGTGATGGAGGTTAGAGGTTAATACTTAGCAGTGTTGGAGGTTCGCTGTATTGGCGCGAGCGGACGGTCTGAATGTGTATCCGTCATGGAGATTTATTACTGATGATTATATGATTTTTTGAACTGGTTGTCACTTGATTAAGGTAAAATATGCTAAATACATTGTCTGCTCTGCAACAAAATCTTACCTTTGCCAACCACATGCCTATTAGTAGTTTGAGCCTTCACTGGTACGGGTTATTGTTAAGATTTCTTCTATTTCAGCACCATTCCTTTGTATTAATTATTTGAAGTCAGGTTATTATTTTTTTGAGCAGTCAGATCACGTTACCGTTGAATATTGTGGGTAGTTAATGAATAGGAAAAGTTTGAGTTCTGTTATTTAGGGCAGCTTCTGTAGGTCAGAAATGAAATGATAAAGACTAGTAAAGAGACACTTGCATTCAATCTCACTCAGCAGTTTAAGTAAAAAATCTTTGTTAAGAAGTTTCACAGTATAGTCAGTCATGTAATCAGTTATAGCGAAATTGAAGAGAACACATTAACAACTGTGTTTGTTTCATTGTTTTACTCCTTAAGGAACGAAAGCTTTTGTCAACATGAGACATGTTTCCCGTCGATCGCCTTGGAGTGTAGGATAGTGTTTGAGCTGCGGCATAGAAATTTAATAACTTGGGGAAAGGCAGTTACTACAAAAAAGGCACACGCATATTAAATGAATGTTTTATGAATGTCGGAAGTTTTTAAAACGTAGGATCTGTCTCGTAAGCCTGTTAGTAATTTTCCGTTATAAACACCCACTGCAGTTCAAAAATTAGTATGCTTATCAAAATAAAATGTTAGAGGTGGCTGGCTACAGACAGAAGAAGTAGGCGTCTTCCAGACCCACGCTTATGTCCCCTTTCGAACTGTGTCCAGAACTGGAATAACGTTGTGTAACAACAAGTTGAATTCTTCGTTGTTCTTCACAGTGATTACTAACTGTCTGATACAGTGTACGCTTACGGTACACCCACTCAGACCTGAAAATGGAGTCAATGTGAACTCAGGTGGTCTAAACCTCAGAGATAACTGCAAGCGTGATCGTTTAGGCACCCATCGATGGTATGTACCAGTACGATACTGCGACTGCATAAGACAATTCCTTCCAGGTTTGAAACTTCCTGGCAAATTAGAATCCGGACCGGGACCTTCACCTTTCGCGTCCAAATGCTCTGTCGACTGAGCACGACTCACCACCAGCACTCGCAGCTGTACTTCAGCCTGTTTTTGCTCTGCCAGGATGTTTCATATCAGCGCACATTCTGTGCAGAGTGGAAGTTCATTCTGAAAATTCCTTCCAGTGTATAGACTGAATCGGCGAACGCGTATGTGGCACCTGCTTCTCCGAAGGCATAGTCGTTATCTGAAGCACTACACACCACTCTTGGTAAATAATATTAACACAGAAAAATTAGAAACAGAATTTCATTACAGATTTACTTCAACAAGTTCCCCAAACCGATAGCGACAGAAAAGGATACGCACCACGGTTACTAGAATACACAGTAGACGTAACATGCGGTGTGTGTGTAGCAGCAAACCGCGACTCTTACGTCACAGCCGTCCCTGCCGCCGCTCAGCATCCTGACAGTCCCATGTCCTATTGTGCTGCCATTGCGTTTTCTTGAATGAATACAAGGTCGTGTTTGAAGGGCTTTTTTCAATAGTGGCACAAGTCCATTTTTGTTCATTGTGAGATACAGAGTCCTAAAGGAAAATGAGCGCTGAAAAATCTGTTGAGATACCAGAAATATTCAAGCATATGGCTTCTTGCTAGAGATGAACCTTTCTTTCCGTTTGTTTGGATCATTAATTTCAGAAGCATTATAGGCAAAAAAGTGGAGGTAATGGACTTGTACCACTATTGAAACAACCTTCATATGTGAGTGTGAGTTTCTCGTTGATTGGTTATCAGTGTATTGAGTTGTGACAGCAAGTTTTAAATTGTTTTCAGTGAAAAATGATGGTTTTCAGTACTATCGTGTGGTGTACTAACCACTGCAGATAACGCAAAAGGTTAGGAATTAATTTTCGTGTATTTCCTGAGAGCAATGAGATTAAACAAAAGTCGATAAATAATTGTGCACGTGCCATTTCGTTTTGAGTTGCTAATGCTTGTGCATACTCTCATCCTCTAGAAATGAGAACGAGGCTGCCACAACGAAGAGGAAGATATTTTACACGTAATATATATTACCAAAAAATAGAGAAACTACTTGTAGAGAAAGCATTAACTATAGAAACAAACGAAGCCGTAATTACGACCGTGCTCATTTGTGCTAATAATTAGTAATTATGGAAAATGAAATAAAAGAACTTAAGAAAAAGAAAACGGATTTGTTGTCTCGTCTCCCTAATATAATGCTCAGTTACTTAAAATAAAAACTTTTTCAGAAACGTTTAATGATTGTTTTTCCTTCAGCAAGTGGATATGAAAGAATAGTATACTAATTGGTCATCTGCAAGAGTTGCGACTTTAAGTGTCTTAAAAAGCATTATGTTTTTAAATAAATGCATATTTATTTGTTTATTCATCCAACAAGCAATTAATAATGAAATGTACTATTACATGAACAATCGTTACTGCATTTACAGTTATGAAAAAGTTAAACACATGAGTGAGGAACGGTGAAACGGGAGGACCAACGGTACGGTCACCGTTCACAAGACATCCACATGTGACTCCTGCAGTGTGATCCAGCAACTGTTATCAACACCAGAGCTTCTCCAACTTCCTCCGTCGTGCCCCCTTCTCGCCTTCTCAAACATAAACTATTTTGCCGCCCCCTCCCCCCACCTTACCCCCGCGCTCCTACTTTTCTTTCCTTCGTAATCACTTCTCAAAATTGGCACAAAAGCGACCCACTATTTACTTCTATAGTTACTTACTGCAACTATGAGTTACAACAACAATAATAAGAATAGTAATAATATTATAATAATAATTAGAGAGGGCATGAGAGTTACACTTTTCTTAATTATCGTGCATTTCTATCATTAAAAGGTGCTGAAAGTTAACAGTCACAACTAGTTCATAAATAATAATGAACTGAGAAAACATGTCTATTCCACTACATATTTATATTAAATTTGTTCAAGAATTAGCTAGTTGGTTAAAGTTTAACTTTTTCCATCGATATTGATTTTAATTCTTGTAGAATGTTTTAATATTTGAAAGATCATAACATACAAATGACGATAGACAACAGGCAACATTTAAATGCCAATTTAAAAACTGTTATATTCAAACTAATCAATCAAAAAAGAAACATGAGTATGAATGTACTAGTTCAAAATTGCGAACTTTTCTGACATTTGCACATTTGCACATTTAGTGTGAAGTCTGTGCTTGAATATGCGAAGACAGCAGTTCCAGTCTTGGCCGAACCTTTCAAACAGCAACTCACAGATCGCCTTCCAGCTGCAGTCTAGATTGATGTTTCGGCTCTATCAGCGTCAGTGCGGAAGATGTTAATTCACACAAGTAAATTGATGTCCACTGCATTTCTTGCTAAGCTGGGATATTTATTCCGAGTCTTGAGAGTTCTATTAGTTCCTCGCGTTCTGCTGCTGGCAAATCGTCTGTTATAATCGTATCGAACGGATTCTCGGCCCAGTCACACGCGGATTAAGGTTCTGGAGAGTTATCGTCGAATTTTTGACGAAGTTTTTCGTATTGTACTACGACAGTTCTAATAGAAAGATTAGAAAGAAGGTATTACTGTTTCAACAGTAAAGCGATACGAGAAGATTATTCAGATTGACAGAAACCTCGGCCAAGTAACACAGTATTAGAAGACATTTTTCATTCAGACACAGAATCGAGAATGTAAGACTGCCGTTCAATAAGAAAAGACGAATTACCACGTTCAGCTTTACAACGCAACGAAACACTTTACCACGAAACGAAGATCATATCTCAATGTGTAATATAAGCTAATCAAGAGTAGAACCCACCTTCATGCAAAGAATAGAAAATAGCTTACTGTTTAAATCTTGTACTTTCACAAAATTTACAGCAGTGAGTGCACTGTTCATCACTTAATTGATTTCCGGTTGTACTACTTTAGAAAACAATGCCCCTGTTTATCATGCATTGTGTGAATTTTGCAGAAGGAGAAAGAGTATCCCCACTTGCCATGAACACCTTTTTAGATCCTGTAAATGCTGCCGCACCATCTTTTTATATACCAATACAATTTGTCCATGACAGATTGTTGTCAATAAAAATGGAATTCGCAAGAAAGAAAATATCTTCGCCTGCAGCCCTCCCTTCCAAGGGAGCAATGCATTGTCATAACAGTAGCGTGCAAAAACAAGAAGATAGGAGGGAAGGTTTCCCTTATCAGTACTGTCACCAAGTTGCAGGGCGAAGTTAGGCTATCATGAAGACGCGGTAGCAACTGATTTTTTCATCTGTGTGGATAAACCACGAGCCATGGCATCGACTCCAGACTTTCAGCAAACCTTTCTTCACGCATGATTTCGAAAATTTTGACGGCTGCGGGATGAAGTAATTTCATACCAATAATATGTGATGCTGTGGAGTTCGCAATTAAGTATGATACCTCCTACGATGCTCTTAGGGCTTGCTTAGGAACTGATACCTATTTTTTGAAGAATCTGACATTTTCTTTCAGTTGTTGCTCATGACGCTTAAAAAAAAGATAGGTTCATTTACACGCTTTGCATGATTGTCTGCAGGTGTGTCTCTACTTTTATAGGTTTCGAGCTATCGCTGACTAAAATCTCTCGACAAAGAACACATTATGGTTTTTCGTCATTGAAGACACTGCTGGTAAATCCTAATGTCAGATGATCAACTTGATATTTACGCACTTACGCATAGTTTTGCGTTTAGAACTAAAGTTGCTGATAGAAACAGGGGAACAAGCAGAAGAAGAATGTACTTTGATTAAATTCGATTCTTTTTCCTTATTAGAACTCTACATTTTCGAAGGAGAAGCCGCGGGATAGCTTGTTATAGTCACTTCTCCACATGAATGGCAGAACTGGTTAACTACTTCCACTGAACACGCACTAGAATTTGACTTCTAGGTAACTCACCAGCTTTCAACTGACTCCAGAAGCCTGGCTGGAATCAGGTGGACGGTCACAATGGCAGTGATTAACAATTTATTCTTGTAGCCGCTGTTCAAAGGAAGTGGCCGGTCATATGGTCAAGCGGATTATTGTCATTTGTGGTTCTCACCTGTTTGATAAATAGCTAACCATTCTGGTGTTCGGTGACAGGGGCTGTGTAATGGAACATTAGTCGTGGCTTTCTCAGCATTCCTGTTCACAGGATATACTGGTCAGTCCTTGTGGAATAAGGCAGCAAATTAATGACGAGGGAGCTTCCTAACTTGCTTCATGGAGGTAAGAATCTGACGCTGGCAAAATCTTTTTCTTACATAATGTGAAATATAAATACTTCAGTGAAAGCCGTCGGTCCGTCCCCCAGGATGCAACCGCCCCCCCCCCCCCCCCATTTTTAGAACGGCTGGTGTGTAGCATACAGGCGCATGAGATGTCCATAGCTGGCTCCGAATACAGTGGTGCCTTCCAGAGTTCGCGCGCTTGTAGTGAACGAGCATTCGCGTAAGACAGAGCATTAAATGAAATGCTTTGAGGCATGCTGCAACGCTCTGCTGTCGAACGAAATGCCGTCTCTGTGATCGACCTTCGATAATCTGCCCCTACACAACTCTCCCAATTAACGAGTATTAGCATTGTCTCTAATTACCATTCCCACAACGCGCAACTTAGGTACCGTTAACTCGGCTCCTCCCTCTCAACTGTGGCACGCTAGAAAGAGTGAAAGAGAGAGAGAGAGAGAGCGCTACCTACCGCCGTGACGTGGGGCATTACCCGGCAGATATTGCTGTCGCTGTTTGCGAGGTTCATTTGTCGAATTACGCCCGGCGCCACAATTAAATACAGGCGTCAGCTCTCTCCAGAGCCCCTGTATTGCCCCAGATTATCAGGCAGGCAAGCTGCCCCGCTAATCAAAACGGCGTGAAGCGGCGAATTATACCCCACCGAGCAGCTCCCGTTGTTTCTGGAATAAAGCCGTTCAAAACAATATGCTAGGAAAGCGGTTATATGTAACTCGACGCGTTTTCACAGTGTCAGACTGTCAGTAAAGTGGAAAACTGCTGTCTGCAAGAGTGAGATTGTAATCTGTTGACCTCGTGACTAGCCGTGCTGCCCCATATTACACAGAATTTGAGAACTACAAGGCATATAGAAATGTGACACATATCAGTGGACAGAGCATCTATCCAAATTTCGATTGGTCGTATGCGCCGTGGAGTGGTTGCAGAGTGCATCACTAGGGGCAGGTGGGTCAGAACACGTTGAGTAGCGCCGCTCCGGATGCAGAGGTGCCGTAGTGCGGAGCGCAGCACCAGGTTTCCCCCCACTGCCGTGCCACGACACGCTGAGCGCGAGAAGCGTGGAGAGGACGGAAATTGTGGTCGTGCTGCGTTTAAATGGCAATGCAGTCGCACTGCATACAACTTTGTTTTATATTTCACATTCCTCAACAACATAGATCACCAAAAAATCCGTATTATTAGTTTTACCACGCTGAAGACATGTTATTTTTATCTGGTACAAACTATCAGCATATGGACAGGTGCAGACAATTTCACAGATTTTCGCACATAGGTTGTCATGTAATCTTATTTCGCTTCACAATCAAGAAAAGGTCTCTCACACACATATGTTGATCGAAAAATTGCAGCACTTTTGCAATTTTGTTATAGAGACATGAAAACTCAGCCTGAGGGAAATAATGTACACATCCTTGAAGGTTTTAACGTAAAATGATTTGTCTTTTTACACTGCAGACAGTCGATCACATGCAGGGGGGCGCTTTGAGCTGAAATGGCAAATGACCTCGAAAACAGTTCGGAAACACATGTGAGAATGGCAGTGTCCTCAAAATGTTTCAAAACTGTCCTTGTAATTCTTTCAAGGGAACAAGGAACTCTTCAAACCTCGTGTTTTCTTTAACGCCAGTGAGCTTAGGGAACTAGACTGTGTTCGTCAGAATTTTACCCATCTCGAATGAAATTTCCTTTTTAAATGCATCCTCATCAAATCAGCAATAATATGTTTCTGCCATTGCAAAATCTTACTGTAAGTCCACTTATAATGTGGGGTGTTCAATCCGTTACAGGTGTCTGACTTTCTTTCCTGCACGCATTTTTCCTTCATAAATTCAACAATAGCGCGTTTTAAATCGAAAAATCGATCCAGGCATGCCCCTTGACTTAAGCAACGTACTTTGCAGTAATATATAAAGTATTGATACTCTTTATTCATTTCTATAGAAACTGCTGCAACTGACAGTGAAAGAGTGCGTGAGACTTCAGAAATTTTGGTATTTACACCATAAATTTCTCCGTGCCTGCTCAAGGTGCTAGTTGATAAGCAGAACAATGAATTCCATTTGTCGATCGTTGTAATTTTTGCTCTTCCATTCTCAACTAAATCTTTAAAATCTTTCTGTATGGTATTGTAGCGTCGTTTCATATCAAATTTGCAGTGCCCGTTGATTACGCAACTGTATGCTCCCTCCCTCATATCGTTCCCATTTAGTTTTAGACGCTTGTGACGATACGTCAATAGACAACCTTATTTTGTGCAAACGGCCACTGGGCCTGTGAACGTCTTTCATCCCACGAGCGAATAGCTTGAGTAAACAGCGCTGACACGACGGTTCTGCCGAACTCGAGGCAGCTGTGCTCACCAAAAAATGCCATATCCCAATACCAAATGAAATGACGCGCTGCGGCGGACACTTCCGAGATGTCCAAACGCGGCCGCGGCCGCGGCCGGCACGCACACCCGGATCACGTGCGGTGTGGCACGCCGTGGCCAACCCTGCGTCGTCCGCTCCGTGTTCTCACATCAAGTTAGATTGTGCGTGTAGACAGACGGCCAAATGAGCATGCGGCCAAAGCGGGCTGCAGTCATAATTGCACCAGCAACACAAACTAAACGCATGTACGTCCTCTTCCAGCCATACTGACTTTGTCGCGTCACAAACTGTGCCCATATTGACCACCCGTAAAGTGAATTAAAAACTTGAAGAGACGATATGGCCCTTGATACGTATCTACTTTCTGTATGTTTTGTAGTTTTCACACAGTTGCCTCCTGAAATCTCGGAGGTACTAAAGAGTAAGGCGCAGTCTCTGATTTTCACACTTGCATCAAATAAATGAATACAAAATGTTGATGGTATCTTTATTTAGATTATGAGATTTGCAACCATTATTACTTCCTAACAGTTTCAGCATCTTGAGGTTCATCTACATCTATACTCTGCAAGGCCCCTTACAATATGCAGCGGAGGGTATTCGTGGTACCGGCCGGCCTTGGTGGTCGAGCAGCTCGAATCCTGCCTCGGGCAAGGATGTGTGTGATGTCCATAGTTAGGTTTAAGTAGTTCTAAGTTCTAGGGGATTGATAACCTCAGATGTTAAGTCCCATAGTGCTCAGAAACATTTGAACCATTTGTGGTACCAAACTCTCCCAACCCTTAATATCCCAGTTCCATTCACGAATGGCGCGTATGAAAAATAACTGTCGGTAAAGCTCTATGTGAGCTCTAATTCCTTTGAGTTTCTCTCCTTGATGATACTGCGAGACAAATGTGGGATGAACTAATATGTTTACCAGCTATCCTTGCTTTCGAAATGTCGCCAGCAAACCTGACGATCCGCAACTCCTACCGTCTCCTGCTGGAGTTTTTCAACATATCTGTAACGCTCTCGCAGCGAGTAAACGATCCTATGCCGAAACGTGCAACTCTTCTTTGGACTTCTCTGTCGGCTCTATTAATCTTACGTGTCGAGGTTGGTTGGTTGGTTGGTTTTGCGGAAGGAGACCAGACAGCGTGATCATCGGTCTCATCGGATTAGGGAAGGATTGGGAAGGAAGTCGGCCGCGCCCTTTCAGAGGAACCATCCCGGCATTTGCCTGGAGTGATTTAGGGAAATCACGGAAAACCTAAATCAGGATGGCCGGATGCGGGATTGAACCGTCGTCCTCCCGAATGCGAGTCCAGTGTCTAACCACTGCGCCACCTCGCTCGGTACGTGTCGAGGGTTCGCCACTGATGATTGGTAGCTAAGAGTCGGCCGAACAGGCGTTTTTAAGGCATTTTCTACGTGGATGAATTACATTTCCTTGAGATTCTTTCAGTTAATCTCTGCCTGGCATCTTCTTTTTTCTACTATTTGTTTTATGCAGTCATTCCAACTTAGATCGCTCTCGATGGCTATTTCTAAATATTTTACGGTAGATGCTGTTTGTAGTAATTTGTACTAGTAGTGTAATCCAACGGTAGTGGATTTTTCTTTTATTTATTTGCAGTATATTTACGTTAGGCTCAACTGGCAGTCCTTGCAAGTCCTCCTGCATTTCGTTACAGTATTCTGGCGTCATAGCCCTTTTATTCCTTTGAAGATGTGTAGCTGTTTCGTTTGCATTTTACGTAGCTGTCTACAACCTAAACTGCATTTTATGATTTATAGGGAATAAAGGCTGTATAATTCTATCATAATGTAACATACGAACATTTGTATCTTCATACTGAGGCTCGCTCTTTATCTGTTGCTTTTATAAAGGAGCACTTGAGAACGCAACCACCATCCCTGAAACTAGACACAAAGAAAGAAATATAAATAAATAAAATAATAACAATAAAGTATAGGTGTGGAAGTGCTATTTACAGAGAAATCTCTTACTGTTGCGAGGTTTCCATGCGGCCAGAGTATTGAAACGAAGCAAACATGTACAACCGCAACTGTCATTACAGAATGTAATACAATGAAGTGCATCACGATCGGGATTCACTTCTGTCAAAGTTTCCATGTTGAGAGATCGTGGCCGAGCCATAAAATTATTCGCTAATGTTTCATCCCCGTCGGTTGCGAAAACCTTCACACATAGGCTTTTCCACACTGTAGTGGAATTCACCCACGTTTTCGGTCTCAATTATGCAGTGTTTCACTGTTTTACAGGCCTATTTTCAGTACAATTTATTTCATTCATTTGGCATTTTGCAGGTAATTTATTGACACTATGTAAGAACAGTATAGCATTGACTGTCGCTAAAAACAAATCTTGCGTCGTATAAAAATGTTGATTCGATGCAGACAAAAATAAAAGTAAAAATATGAAGCACTACAATGAGTATTTAACTCTGAAACGGAAAGTGTGTTGTTTTGAATTTTTCTGCCAGATTGAAACTATTTGTTGAACAGGGAGTTCTATTCCATCTATGGAAGTTTGGACAGTAGGAGAGAGATATTGCAGAGTTGAAGTTAAGGACAGCCGTACCTGCATAATTCAATTGGTTAGAGTAGCGGCCGTGTTCGAAACCAATCCGGTGCACCATTTTAATATCAGGAAATTGCAACACTAATGGTAAATTCCAATTTTTTTTAGAAGACGTTCTCGAACTATCAGTATTTTGTCTTTTTACATACAATGTTGCAGGTACTGGATCAATGTGTGTCTTTTGAAAACTGCCGCTGTAAGATGTTCTGATATGCCATTAGCACACAATTTGTATACTGCAAAATGAATTAAACAAATTGTTTGTATTTAACGTGGACCAATAATGTGTTTTTACTTTCGCTGCCTTGGCTTTCCAGAACATTGGAAATGACACCTTTACTCGTCTTGGACTTGAGGTTTGTTTCAAAATTCTCAACACGCCCACTGTAGACGGAGACGAAACGTTAATAAACAGATTTATGCCCAGAAGTGTATTAGAAATAAAAAATGGATATATTTATGAATGTCACTTACATACTTGTTATTGAATTAATACTTGTTTTTCAGTACATTTTTTCGGATACTTGAGTTCTGCTGAGTGACATGTCTAGTACAGGGAAGAGTGCACTTTTTTCCTTAGAGTACCTGCCTATGATCAATATTGCCGACCTCAGAAACGCATGTGCTTAACCAGTGTGGCGTGGCAGGGGTAATGCGTTCAGGGTCCCCACACTTTACGGCCCTTGGCAGCTGTACAACGATCGTCCATTAGACAGAGATACAGAGCTGGCTATCTCCAGCGCCATCACGTGGCTCCCCGAGTTTATCTCAACGTTGGATTTTCACGTGTGAAAGAACTTCTGCGAAGCTGCAGTTAGATTTTACAACACTGTCTGAGACTACTTACCAGTATTATCACTCAGATAAGCTGCGTTTGCGAGGAATGACGGCATATTGGATTTCACATCACATGTGCATAAATGCCTAGCAATTTATTAATATACGACTCTGTCAGTAATATGACTGAAAATTGTTTCTGTGTCATTCTAAAACCGATAATACAGCATTAACTGTACGATTGCTGAATAAACCTTTTTATCAAGAATAACCAGTTTCACGTCAGACATATTCATCGTGGCACGGTCTTCCTTTATAAATAATGTCCGTGGAATTCTGAATACTAAGACAGAATCACCGGTTGGTTTCTGCTTTGAGTTGAGGTCGCGGATGGGTCGTCTGGTGGAACATTGCTGACGGATGACGTAGATGGTTTCTGAGTTCCGACTCGACACTCTGCTTTAAATATGTCGCGGAGGTTGTCGCTGAGATACAATTTGCTTAAAGAAACCTGTCTGCTGTGAACGGCCAGTGCCTGTACACTACACCCTCGAAGAAATAGTAAACATTGAAAAGTTTTTCTTTTCGTCGACTCGATATCGATATTCTCCGCAAGCGTATGCCGTGTAGGAGACTTGAATGGAAAAAAAAACACAAATCTGAGATCGAAAACGAGTGCTGGTGTCACGTTCTGGTGAACCGGAGCAGCGAAATCGGACGATGTGGGGAAAGCAGTACGGAGTTGGTCGACCCACTCCATCGGCCTGCTCTGCGCGGTTATCGGCCGGTTGCGTTCAATTTTACGCAGTTTCCTGTCACGAAAACACTTTTGGCGACGCACTTGGTGGCGTCTCGCGACACGGAATAATTGCCTTTCGCCGATACTAATTAGCGTGTTAACGAGGCCCGGCGCCCGCCTCCACGTTGCGCCGCCATACCAATTACTGACGAGACGCGCAGCCGAGTGCTGCGTCCGACGAGCTGCCAACATTCACTGCCGCTATCTACGAGACACTCATCGCTCTCTTCCTGTCCATTACATTTTATATTCCTAATTTCTTCATTACTTTTGTACAGACATACTAATTATTTGAATCGCCCCTGTGTGACAGACTAGAGATTTTCTGAGCTACAGGACCCAGTAATTTGTCCTGTACAGCGACTGTCTCTGATTGAGGCAATGATAACGTAAGGAGTGTCGCCGGGCAGTGTGGCAGGATTACCTCTGTTCCCTGTGTACATAATTTAAATTTCCGGTGGGTGGATAATTATTTGCTAAAGAAAACACGCACTGAACAGTGCTTTTGAACGGCTGGAGTATAAACATAGATGTAAGATATACTGATCTAGTACAATATGGTCCTCACGCGTTTTCGAGGAGTCAAAGTTCAATGCTTTACATGCCTCTTTAATACCAGATGAGCAGCAGTTACTCCCCAGCACACTAAGGTAGCAGACTAGAAATCTGCTCATACTGTGTTTAGTATCACCTGGTTTAATTCGACTATATTTTTTTACTCTTACGAGTGGCATTCAGTTCCTAAAGCAACACTTTTTTCTCTCGGCCAGTGTAGGTTCAAGAAATGCACAATTTTCTGTAGTACATCGTGGTATATTCCCATTTCATCAGCTACGAATTACCAATAGATGGCGGTGGTATACATAGCCTTAAAAATGGCCCCTGTAGCGGAGGTGTGTTCCAAGCAAGGAGCTAATTTCTTTTGGCGGGAGATCAGAGCGTCACAGATATTCATAGACGCTTGCAGAATGTCTGTGGAGAGCTGGCAGTGAACAGAAGCAAGGTGAGTCGTTGGGCGATCGGTCAAACCTGTCCGATCTCTGGTGTGCCGGCCGGCTGCACACACCCGTGACTTCTGCAACGTTGGAACGTGTAGACACTCTCGGTCGAGATGAATACAACACCTTTCTGCACAACTGGACTTCTCTGTTGGCAGTGGCGACACACTCTTACACCAGTCAGGGTACTCAAATGTGTGTTCCTGCTGGGTTCTTCGCCTACAGCCCGGATCTCGAAACTTCCAACTTCCATAAGATCGACGCAATTAAGGATTTACTCCTTGGGAAGCATTATGTGGATGATGGAAAGGTTTTTGATGCAGCGAGACGGCTCCGACGTCGAGCAGTAGAGTGTGTACACGCCCTCTCAGTAAGGTGGCGTAAGGCCCTCGCGTTGAACGGAAATTATATTTGAAAAATACGGCTTTGTAGCCAAAGAATGGGGAATAGTGTAGTGTATTGGCATACTGAATGAAACCAACCTGTTTTCAATTAAAAAAAAGTGTTGCATTACGTACTGCTTCTTGTAACTTACTTTTGCTCATATTCAGATCATAATCTCTTTTTGAGACGTTCCATTCCGTTCAACTGTTCTTTCAGTTCCTTTACCATCTCTGACAGAATTAAAATGTCATTGGCAAACCTAAAAGTTTTTATTTCATCTACCTAAACTCTTATCCCCTTTCTGAGTTCCTTGTATTCCGAGATGCTTGCTCAGTGTCCACATTGAGAAACACGGCGATAGCTTGCAACCCTGCCTCACACTCTTTTTCAGTTGCTGTCTCCCTCTCACACTCCTCGACTATCTGGTTTCTGTACAAGTTGGAGATAACCTTTCACTTCCTGTATTTCATCTCTGCCTCCTTTAGAGTCTCAAAGAGCGGAGTCCGGCCATCACTTTCAAACACTTGCTCTAAATCTACATAAATTATAAACATAGATCTGCCCTAAGTAGTAGGGTCAGTAGTTTATCGTATGTTCCAATATTTTTTCGGGACATAACCTGAACTTAGCCAAGGTCGGCTTCTGCTAGTCTTTCTACTCTTCCGTACATAGAAATGAAGCAGTTGTATTCGCCAAAACACCCTGCCTGGGTAGTTTGGCCTCCTAGTACAAGTCTTCCAATTTAACGCCACTTCAGCAACTTGCGCATCGGTGATGATCAAATACGCAGTTCCCAAGTGGAGAAAATCTCCAATCCGGCTAGGAATCAAAACCAGGACACCAGGCTGTCGAGGCAGCAGCTTTAACGGCTAGAACACAAGCTGCGGAATTTTGTATGTAATTTGTCACTATCATGTCACTATAATTAAACTGATAATTCGGTAATATTCACACTTATCAGCACCTGTCTTCTTTAGAAATAGAATTATTACATTCTTCCTGAAGTCCGAGGATATTTCTCCTGTCTCACATATCTAGCAAATAAGATGGATAAGTTCTGTCATAGCTGTATCTCCCAAGGATACCAGTAATTCTCGCATGTACCCCAGGAACCTTATTTTGACTCTGGCATTTCAATACTCTGCCATATTCTTCTCTCAGTATCATATTTCCCATTTCATCTACATCTACCTCATTTTCACTTTTTATAATAATTTATTCACTTTCGTTTCCTTTGCACAGCTTTTCTGTATATGTACTCCTTCCACCTCTCTGCTTTTTCTTCTTTCCGTAATACTGGTTTGCCATATGACGCTTAATATTTATAAATCTGCTTCTCTTTTTTCCAAGGGGATAAATTCTCCAAATATACACTGAAGAGCAAAATAAACTGGTGCACCTGCGAGCACGCAGAAGTGGCACAACACGCCTTGGCATGGACTCGACTAACTGAAGTACTGCTGCAGGGAATTGACACCATGAATCCTGCAGGGCTGTCCATAAATCCCTAAGAGTACGAGGGAGTGGAGATCTCTTCTGAACAGTACGTTGGAAGGTATGCCAGATATGCTCAGTCTTGTCTAGCGAGTTTCGTGGCCAGCGGAAGTGTTTTAACTCAGAAAAGTGCTCCTGGAGACACTCTGTAGCAATTCTGGACGTGTGAGCTGTCGCATTGTCCTGCTGGAATTGCCCAAGTCCGTCGGAATGCACAATGGGCACGAATCGATGCAGATGATCAGACAAAATTCTTACGTACATTTCACCTGTCAGAGTCGTATCAAGACGTTTCAGGGGTCCAATATCACTGCAACTGCACACGCTCCACACCTTTACAGAGCCTCCATCAACTTGAACAGTCTCCTGGTGACATGCAGATTCCACGTCTCAGTACCCGTACACGTCCATCCGCTCGATAAAATTTGAAACTACACTCGTCCGACCAGGCAACATGTTTCCAGTCCAGTGTCGGTGTTGACGGGCCCGGCGAGGCGTAAAGCTTCGTGTTATGCAGTCATCAAGGAATCAGAAAACCCATATCGATAATGTTTCGTTGAATGGTTCGCACGCTGACACTTGTTGAAGGTCCAGCATTGAAATCTGCAGCAATATCCGGAAGGGTTGCACTACTGTCACGTTGACGATTCTCTTCAGTCGTCGTCGCTCCCGTTCTTGCAGGATCTTTTTCCGGTCGCAGCGATGTCGGAGACTTGATGTTTTACCGGATTCTTGATATTCACGGTACACACGTGAAATGGTCGTACGGGATAATCCCCACTTCATCACCACCTCGGAGATGCTGTGTCCTATCGCTCGTGAGCCGTCTATAACACCACGTTCAAACTCACTTAAATCATGATAACCTGCAGCAGCAGTAACCTATCTAATAAATGCGCCTGACACTTGTCTTATTTAGGCGTTGCCGACCGCAGCGCTGTATTCTGCCTGTTTACATATCTCTGTATTTGAATACGCATGTCTATACCAGTTTCTTCTTCGCTTCAGTGTAGATTTAACGTTTTTCATTCTATCCTTCATGTAGTTCGTAGTATCAGCACCGCATAGCATGTTCTGGAACCGAAGTTGATCTCTCTCCAACTCGGCTTCTACCTGCCTCCCTTTTCTTTCATAAATTCATTGGTATTAGTATTTTGCAACAATGGATAATTGAACTCGTGTTCCAACAGTATTGATATCTATCAGCATTGTGATTTTAATTAAGTGGTTCTCATAATGTATGAAAAAACTGACTGAGCTTAGCACTTTATAGTCCATGTGAAATGTGAAAAATGCAGCCTTGATGTGCCAAACGGGACCCATAGCACCCATCACCCAGGAAGTTAGTTTTACACAGAAGCGCCAGAGTGCAGGAGGCGACAGCGGCGAGCCGATCTGCGACCTTGGCGTGTGGCGGGAGGGAATGACCCCGTAGCGCCTGCCAGCGCCCGGGTTGGCAACCCGCCACACGCCCAACACTTGTGGCTCGCTAGTCGCAAGCAGCCAGCGACTTAGCACGCCCAGCCGCTCATTCAGCCTGATGGCCAATGCGTTTACCCTAACTACTACGATCCCTGAAACCATAATCATGAACACATTCATCATTACGGCTGGTCAGAGACCACAAGCGTACCTCACCACGCCTTACGGTCTTCAGCTCCTCACATTCATGTTGCTTTTGCTTGTTTTCAACACAATGTACGTAGCTTCCAATAGGCTGCCATCTCGTTCTTATACGTATCAGCAAAGACCTCCCATGGTCCATTTATGAACCTTTTGTCAGGGATATATATCCTGTCCATTGCCATTTCATTTTAATACACTCATAGTTAATCTTCCACTTGTCAATATGGGTTTGTGGGTATGCCTTGATGCTAAACACTTTTGTTTTTTATTTATTTATTCCCACACTAGTTTCAGCGGAAATATCGCCATCGTCACTAGGTTCCTTAATTCTAAATCATGCAAAAAGTAACATAATTATAAACATTATGTGCGCACTGTTTGGTTCGAAATATTGTGTTATGTGAATAGCTTCATTATACTGTATTTACTCTGTCAGACCATTGCTTTTACGTTTGCTGTCGCTGTTTCCGGAACATTTTCTGTGTTTTTGCTGCCACTTCTTCGTCATACAGCATGTCATCTACAACTGTTAGAGTGGCCGTTAGTAAAGAAATATGAAAGAGTTAACTTATATACGTCAGTTTTAAACCATTTGGATTGCGGTAGCGTTGTGGATGCAATTCTGGTGTGCACTGCGTTGTTACGTAGTTTGTCATGTACTCAAGTTCGTTGGTCGGCTTGTAGCTGCTTCTTAAACACAGAAAAACATTGGTTTTGCACCTTGTTTGTAATTCAAAACATTACGCCATCTTATTGTTCGCATGTGTCGTGAAAATGTATCGCATGTAGCAACAAGGTTTTGCAAAGTGTACCCGGAGTTCTAAAAACTTCTGTTTCTTACTTATGGCTATGTGTCAGTTCTCTTACAGCAGTAAAGGGGGTTGTTGCAAAGTGCTGTGTTTTCGTTTATTACGATTATCCCTCCACTATAGCCTTTTTTGTGTAATAATTTTCTTAGTTCCGGGTATAAACTCTTGATCCGTTTCATGATGTGTTGATCAGTTTCGATATTAGTTGAGTGTGGTTTTTAATCAAGTGGTGTTCTCTGGAAGTGAAATGTGTGCTGTCACTCTTCAGAGCTCTTATGTGCTCTGTGTACCTTTTTCGGAAGTTTCTGCTTGTTCGTCCTATGCACTGGGCTCGACAGAAGTTACATGTGACATGTGAGTTGGTATATTCCTGCATTGCTCAATTTATCCGAGGTTGTTTTACAAGTGGGGCGTCATAACGTTGAGACAGAACCCTTGGTTATAGTAAAAGAGTAGCCGTATCTGAGGTCATTTTTGTGGAAGAAAAGACGTTCTGATTTAAAATACGAGGCTCGATTGTTTTCGACAACAAAGAGTAGGCCATTATTGTATTTTATTTTACCTTCTCTTATTAGAAGAGGAGCAATGTTTATTACAGTATTAAGCTTTCAGGTGAGGACTTTTGTTCGTCACAAAAGAGAAATCTTGTTTGCTTCATAAGGTAAGTTTCATTTGCTTTGGAAGGGAAGTCCTGTTTATTTATGATATCATGTTCGTGTTTTGGAAAGGAGCTTTTCTTATTGTTTTGAAACGCAACCGTTGTTGTTACATTACGTTGTAAAGGAGCTTTACACGTTACGTATAAATAAAACGTGACAAGATAAATAAAGCGTGAGAAGCTTCCATAAGGCACTTTTGGGGAGAGAGAGAGAGAGAGAGAGAGAGAGAGAGAGAGAGAGAGAGGATGAGGTACAAAGGGAGTCGGGAGGCAAAAAAGGGGAAAATTTTTTAAAAAAGATGTCGGCAGAGCATTCACCCGCCAAACGCAGACCTACATCATACGAGTCCCAGCCAGTGTGTTCCCTGCCACCGTTGGATAAGCAGCTGCTAGCAGCAAGTCGTATACTCCTAGCTCACTTATTTGTTACATAGTTTAATTCTTAATTTCTTTGTGTGTTTTTGGGTACTTGTATTGTTTAATTCATAAATTTCGGGCGTATTATAGTATTTGAGACTTGTAGCATCACGCTTTAGTACCTGAATAGTGTAAAATCGCGTAGTCTCCTTCTGCCACCGAGCAGTGTGTCAGCAGTGCGCAAGTAGCAGCATTACTGCATTTACTAGGCAACCATGTATTTTAATAACCGTTTAAATTCTGTGTCGAATTGTTTGTGCTCTCTGTAGATTAGTTCAGACGTTCTTTGCACAACAGTTTTTAGCATGGATAGGGACTGTGACTGTTGTGTTCGGATGCAGGCTGAGTTGGCATCCCTTTGCTCCCAGCTTCAGGCAGTGTTGGCTTCGGTCACGCAGCTTGAGGCTGTTGCCAGTGGGCATCACTGTGGGGGTCCGGATGGGGGTTTTTCGGCGACGGCCAGCTCGTCCCACGCATCCCCCGATCGCAGTACGACTGTGGCTGCCCGGGATACTGCTCACATTGAGTCTGACCCCTCACCCGTGGTAGAGTGGGAGGTCGTCTCGAGGTGTGGCAGTGGGCGAAAGACATTCCAGAGGGCTGAACTGAAGGACTCTCCAGTTTGTATGGCCAACCGGTTTCAGGCTCTGTCTCCGGCTGATACTGATCTTAGGCCGGACATGGCTGCTTGTCCTGTTCAAGAGGTTGCCCCTAAGTCTGCAAGATCTGGGCGGTCGCAGAGGGTGGGCTTACTGGTAGTTGGGAGCTCCAACGTCAGGCGCGTAATGGGGCTCCTTAGGGATATGGCAGGAAGAGAGGGGAAGACATGTCAATGTGCACTCCGTGGAGTCATTCCAGATGTGGAAAGAGTCCTTCCGGATGCCATGAAGGGTACAGGGTGCACCCATCTGCAGGTGGTCACTCATGTCGGCACCAATGATGTGTGTCGCTATGGATCGGAGGAAATCCTCTCTGGCTTCCGGCGGCTATCTGATTTGGTGAAGACTGCCAGACTCGCTAGTAGGATGAAAGCAGAGCTCACCATCTGCAGCATCGTCGACAGGACTGACTGCGGACGTTTGGTACAGAGCCGAGTGGAGGGTCTGAATCAGAGGCTGGACGGCTCTGCGACCGTATGGGCTGCAGATTCCTCGACTTGCGCCATAGGGTGGTGGGGTTCCGCTGGATAGGTTAGGAGTCCACTACACACAGCAGGCGGCTACACTGGTAGCAGTGGTTGTGTGGCGTGGACTGGGCGGTTTTTAAGGTTAGATGGCCTCGGGCAAATACAGAAAGGGCAACAGCCTCAAAGGGTGAGGGGCAAAGTCAGGACATGAGGGGACCAAGCAGCAATCGGTATTGTAATTGTAAACTGTCGAAGCTGCATTGGTAAAGTACCGAAACTTCAAGCGCTGATAGAAAGCACCAAAGCTGAAATCGTTATAGGTACGGAAAGCTGGCTGAAGCCAGAGATAAATTCTGCCGAAATTTTTACAAAGACACAGACGGTGTTTAGAAAGGATAGATTGCATGCAACCGGTGGCGGCGTGTTTGTCGCTGTTAGTAGTAGTTTATCCTGTAGTGAAATAGAAGTGGATAGTTCTTGTGAATTTTTATGGGTGGAGGCTACACTCAACAACCGAGCTAGGTTAATAATTGGCTCCTTTTGCCGACCTCCCGACTCAACAGCATTAGTGGCAGAACAACTGAGAGAAAATCTGGAATACATTTCACATAAATTTTCTCAACATGTTATAGTCTTAGGTGGAGAATTCAATTTACTAGATATAGACTGGGACACTCAGATGTTTAGGACGGGTGGTAGGGACAGAGCATCGAGTGACATTATACTGAGTGCACTATCCGAAAACTACCTCGAGCAATTAAACAGAGAACCGACTCGTGGAGATAACATCGTGGACCTACTGATAACAAACAGACCCGAACTTTTCGACTCTGTAAGCGCAGAACAGGGAATCAGTGATCATAAGGCCGTTGCAGCATCCCTGAATATGGAAATAAATAGGAATTTAAAAACAGGGAGGAAGATTTATCTGTTTAGCAAGAAGGCAGATTTCAGACTACCTAACAGATCAAAACAAAAATTTCTGTTCCGACACTGACAATGTTGAGTGTTTATGGAAAAAGTTCAAGGCAATCGTAAAACGCGTTTTAGACAGATATGTGCCAAGTAAAACTGTGAGGGACGGGAAAAAACCCACCGTGGTTCATCAACAAAGTTAGGAAACTATTGCGAAAGCAAAGAGAGCTTCACTCCAAGTTTAAACGCAGCCAAAACCTCTCAGACAAACAGAAGCTAAACGATGTCAAAGTTAGCGTAACGAGGGCTATGCGTGAAGCGTTCAGTGAATTCGAAAGTAAAATTCTATGTACCGACTTGACAGATTATCCTAGGAAGTTCTGGTCTTACGTTAAATCAGTAAGTGGCTCGAAACTGCATATCCAGGCACTCCGGGATGATGATGGCATTGAAACAGAAGATGACACGCGTAAAGCCGAAATACTAAACACTTTTTTCCAAAGCTGTTTCACAGAGGAAGACCGCACTGCAGTTCCTTCTCTAAATCCTCGCACAAACGAAAAAATGGCTGACATCGAAATAAGTGTCCAAGGAATAGAAAAGCAACTGGAATCACTCAACAGAGGAAAGTCCACTGGACCTGACGGGATACCAATTCGAATCTACACAGAGTACGCGAAAGAGCTTGCGCCCCTTCTAACAGCCGTGTACCGCAAGTCTCTAGATGAACGGAAGGTTCCAAATGATTGGAAAAGAGCACAGGTAGTTCCAGTCTTCAAGAAGGGTCGTCGAGCAGATGCGCAAAACTATCGACCTATATCTCTGACGTCGATCTGTTGTAGAAATTTAGAACATGTTTTTTTCTCGCGTATCATGTCGTTTCTGGAAACCCAGAATCTACTCTGTAAGAATCAACATGGATTCCGGAAACAGTGATCGTTAGAGACCCAACTCGCTTTATTTGTTCATGAGACCCAGAAAATATTAGATACAGGCTCCCAGGTAGATGCCATTTTCCTTGACTTTCGGAAGGCGTTCGATACAGTTCCACACTGTCGCCTGATAAACAAAGTAAGAGCCTTCGGAATATCAGACCACCTGTGTGGCTGGATTGAACAGTTTTTAGCAAACAGAACACAGCATGTTGTTCTTAATGGAGAGACGTCTATAGACGTTGAAGTAACCTCTGGCGTGCCACAGGGTAGTGTTATGGGACCATTGCTTTTCACAATATATATAAATGACCTAGTAGATAGTGTCGGAAGTTCCATGTGGCTTTTCGCGGATGATGCTGTAGTATATAGAGAAGTTGCAGCATTAGAAAATTGCAGCGAAATGCAGGAAGATCTGCAGCGGATAGGCACTTGATGCAGGGAGTGGCAAGTGACCCTTAACATAGACAAATGTAATGTATTGCGAATACATAGAAAGAAGGATCCTTTTTGTATGATTATATGATAGCGGAACAAACACTGGTAGCAGTTACTTCTGTAAAATATTTGGGAGTATGCGTGCGGAACGATTTGAAGTGGAATGATCCTATAAAATTAATTGTTGGTAAGGCGGGTACCAGGTTGAGATTCATTGGGAGAGTCCTTAGAAAATGTCGTCCATCAATAAAGGAGGTAGCTTACAAAACACTCATTCGACCTATACTTGAGTATTGCTCATCAGTGTGGGATCCGTACCAGGTCGGGTTGACGGAGGAGATAGAGAAGATCCAAAGAAGAGCGGCGCGTTTCGTCACAGGGTTATTTGGTAAGCGTGATAACGTTACGGAGATGTTTAGCAAACTCAAGTGACAGACTCTGCAAGAAAGGCGCTCTGCATCGCGGTGTAGCTTGCTGTCCAGGTTTCGAGAGGGTGCGTTTCTGGATGAGGTATCGAATATATTGCTTCCCCCTACTTATACCTCCCGAGGAGATCACGAATGTAAAATTAGAGAGATTCGAGCGCGGACGGAGGCTTTCCGGCAGTCGTTCTTCCCGCGAACCATATGCGGCTGTAAAAGGAAACGGAGGTAATGACAGTGGTACGTGAAGTGCCCTCCGCCACACACCGTTCGGTGACTTGCGGAGTATAAATGTAGATGTAGATGTAGATCCGGCACACAATTTTAAACCGCCAGAAAGTTTTAGATCAGTGCACACTCCGCTACAGAGCGAAAATTAAATCTGGTTATCAACCCTCGAATTTTCTTTTGTATGAATTACATAATTTCCACCGTATTAAAGTCACCTTTCTTGTAATTTCACTATTAATTAAGCTGTAGAACTTGTGTGACATGAAACTGACGTAATCTTGTTCCAGGCAACGAAGCTGTGTCAGTCAAGATTTATGGCCTATCTCAGAACGTAGTGTTCATTAACTATTGATTCGCATGATGCTTACGGGCATAGAGTATCACAATTAGCTAACGTGTTTTTTATCAAATATGTAAAGTGGAGCAGAAGAGGATCTGTGATTAGAGGCGACTTTAATGTTGCGTTACCAATAACCAAAGAAGAAGTATGTAATACTTGTGTACTCTTCATTTCCAGCTGTAATGAAAATTGGATAGACGATTTCTTACCATGGAGAATGAAGCATGTTATCCAGGAAGGAATCATAGACACATGTAGAAGTAACTTCAGACGTGTCCCAGAGAAATGTGTTAAGACCTTTGCTATTCATGATGCAAATTCATTACTTCGCAGACAATATTAATAATAACCTGAGGAATTTCGGAGATGATCCCGTGACCTGTAATTACGTACAGTCTTAAAAGAAATGCGGTAACGTTCTGACACATCTTGAAAAGATTTATAAGTGGTGGAAAGACAAGCAGCTCGCTTTATGTGTTCAAAACTGTAAAATTGTGCTATTCACAAAAGGAAAGAAAACGTAGTGTCCTGTGACTGCAATATCAGTGAGCTCGGATGTAATCAGTCAACTTATAGAAGCACTTGGGTGTAAAAATTTATAGGGATATTAACTGGAACGATCATATATTCTAAAATGTAGATAAATCCGGAGGATGAATTCGGTCCTTTAACACGAAAGTGTGAAAGTAGTGTTAGTTTGCAAAGAAAATTGCTTATAAAACACTCGTGCAAGCAACCTTAGTATACTGCTCAAGTGTGTTGGATTCGTACCACAAAGGATCAGCAGCGGATACTGAACGCCTACAAACAAGGGCAGCAGAAATGGTCACATGTATGTTTGATACACTGGAGAGCGTGACGATGATGCCGAAAAACTTGCAGAGGTTTGAAAACAGACGCAAACCATCCCGTGAAATCCCAAAAAATGGTTCAAATGGCTCTGAGCACTATGGGACTTAACATCTGAGGTCATCAGTCCCCTAGAACTTAGAACTACTTAAACCTAACTAACCTAAGGACATCACACACATCCATGCCCGAGGCAGGATTCGAACCTGCGACCGTAGCGGTCGCGCGGTTCCAGACTGAAGCGCCTAGAAGCGCTCGGCCACACCGGCCGGCATGAAATCCCACTCACAAAGTTTCAAGAACTAGTTTTAAGTTAGGAATCTAGTAACATATTGCAATTCCCCATATGTCGTTCCCGTAGGGATCGCGAAGAAGTGATTAGGTGAATTACAGCTCCCACAGAGGCATTTAAACAAACATTCTTCCCGCGCTTCATCTGAGCTCTAACGGGAAGAATGTAAAATTTGCACTTAACAGCAAAACACTAAACAATGGTTTCCAGATTGTAAATGCATACGTAGATGAGTAACAGTCATACACTATACCTACAAATATTCCAAAATAGCTTACTTCTGTTTTACTGCTACCGAATTATTTTAAATGAAAACACTGACGTAACAGTTGCATCACACATTGCACATCAGCCCCTCCTCGATGCTGTCTGCCGCACACAACTTCGCTTCATCCGCATTCTGCTCATTAAGTGTGACGTCATTAAGTCGACACAGTCATGGCAAAGCCGAGTGCATTTGAATAATCATTCGCTGTCAGCTCAAATTAAATTTAGAAACTGAAACGGAAGCGTTTGGAAAAGTAGACAACATGTCAATGCATTACTTGCGGCAGCGTGGGTTGTGTCTGCCGAGACCTTTCCGCCCCATTTGAGTCAACGGTCCAGGAGGTGACCGGCGGACCCTGATGCAGCCTGGCAGCGCTGCACGGCTTCTGCGTCGCATCGTGCAACTGCAACGGCCTGTGAAGGACCTCGTCTCTTCACAGAACATTCATTGCAGCAAGTGGGAATTTTCTTACCGCGCTATGCGTCGATTCCGCCAACATTCTATGCTCCTTTACACAATAATACAACGTCGAAAGCAGTGAGTTTGCCGTAAAACACAACTCGGTATTTTCTTACATTTTGTTGGTAAACAAGACAGACTGTCAGGCTCCTTGCGGACGATGCTGTTCTGTACAGACATGTTTCAAAGATCTAAAAGTGTAGCAAAATGCAGGAACACCGAATGACGATCGATTGCTGATTAAATAACTTGTACAGGATGAGTTACCAGTTTCTAGTTATCATGATGTCGTCTACCTTATCATTTCCTATGTAAGCTTAATTGCCACGGTAAAATGTCTACAAATGGAGCACTGATTCTGCGAAAGCGGTAGCCTTTAGTAAAGAAACGCTGTTGCAGCCTGAGAGTGTAAGCTATAACTCTGTCGCAAATTGATAAGCAATCAGATTACGAGTTATTTGGTGCACGACCAGCAGCACGCAACCATGACGCTCGCCGCTTTGGGACATCCTTGACTTAAATCATTCTCAACCGACCTACGCCATCTTTGTAAAGCACTTAGCAACCTGGATGGAAGACCGTCAACAATAAAGCGACCTAAATTAGGACTTTTAAGAGGGCTCGATATTCTGGTTCTCCAGTTTGAACGAAGTACACATAAACCCCTGTGGTCGTGGTGGTCTAGTGTGTATAGCACTACACTGCGACACTAACGGTTCTACGAGCCATGTAGGTCCGTTTGAACATAAGTAGACAACGAAAGGTTATTTCAAAAAAGTAAATCTATTTTCATAAAGTGCATACTTTACTCTATTTTTCGACATAGTTGCCAAGTTTGTTGAAACACGTATCATACCTCTTAACCAATTTAAATCGCCCTCTTCATAAAAACTCCCCGCCTGCTCCGATAACCAAGAGTTCGCTGCCGTTTTCACGTAGTCGTCATCATTGTAACGATTGCCACTGAGGGGTTGTTTGAGGTGGACGAACAGATGGTAATCGCTCGGCCCAAGATCAGGACTGTAGTCTGGGTGCTCTAAAACTTCCCAGCCAAAACTGTACAATAAATCGCTGGTCTGACTTGCAGCGTGAGGTCTTGCATTGTCATGGAGAAGGACAATTCCCTTTGCCAGCATGCCGCGTCATTTGTTTTGAATCGCGCTGGGACAGAGTCTGTTTGGCCATCACTTTTACAGCAACTGTGTGTGTCTCCATTCCATGCTCTGTTGCTTCAATTCGGGCGTGATATGCGAAACTCATGTTTCGTCTCCAGTTACGATCTGACTCAAGAAGCCGTCACCTTCTTCGTGATAACGACTCAAGAACTTGATCGCACACTCAATCCTTTGGCTTTTATGGTCCTCTGTTAGGAGTTTCGGGATCCCATGGGAGCACAGTTTCCTGAACTTTAAATGTTCAGAAACAATGTTGTAAAGTACGTCAGGAAATTCGTTTTAGAGACCTGTTATTGTGAAGCGCGTGTTCTCACGAATTCTCACTTCAACTGAAGCCACCAAATCGTCTGTAATAAAAGAAGGGCGACCGAAGCGGTCCTCATCATGGACGTTGTCACGGCCATCTTTGAATTCTCGTACCCACTTAAGCACTTTGCTTTCACTCATAACAGTATCACCGTACACTTCGCAAATCTGTCGATGAATTTCTGCAGCAGACAGGTTCCTTGCTGACAAAACCGTATCACTGAGCGAACCTCACACGCGGCGGACGAGTTGATAGACTTAAAACTTTTGAAAGCCCAGAACAGAACCGTACAGGTTAGCTACAGAGCTGGAACTGAGGGGTACACAATGCACGCGCTCGTTGCGTTATGCACGCGAACTACTAGTGTCTACAAAAAAAGGACCTTGCATAAAAAACACGCCTCTTAGATTCAATCTCGGCACTAGTCAGGTCGGGTTTCTGCAACAAGCTGTACCTTTACACATAAATGACTACTATAAAAAGCGGTGTGAAACATAACTGCTCTGCCTATTAATCTAAGGGCTAACGTAGATATTGTGCAACACATATCAATAAAACAGAAATGTGAGTAATATTTCTTTTATATCTGTACTGCACCGAGAATTTTGTAACCTGAACTCGTATGCGGATGTCTTGCGCAGCGTTAAAACGCAGAGAACTATGTCAAACATGCGCAGGCCCCGGAAACACCTGTATGAACAGCTAATGCAGCCGTTTGAAATGTGCTTCGTAGTCCACCTAAGCAATAAATTATCTGTAACTTTTCATTCTGTAGATTGAATGGTGGAACGACCTGTTCCAGTTCTGATCCACTACAGAATCACCGTCAATTCAGATAGAAGTGGTTGGTAGCTCTGGCACTTGCTTTACAACCAAGGTTATCCATCAGACTCCTGAACTATTTCTAAGGTGATTCTGACACATAATGTTCAAGACAAAGATACGAGTGTGAAACTCTAGTGTGTGTGTCTTAGTGTAGAAGTTGGTATGTACCAGACGTGTTCAGTAAGTAATGCAACAGTTTTTGTCCTCGACCAGTTTTGGTCAAAACAATACGGAATTTGTTGTGAGACATCGTGGAAAATTCCCTCTTCATCTGCTATAATTTCATGAAATTCCGATAGGTGGTGACGGTATACGTATCTTTCAAAATGGCGACTGTACCGGACGTTCGCTCCAAGCAGAGTTGCTTTTTATTTAGGCGAAAAAAACAAACCATCGCAGATGTTCAAAGGCGCTTGCAGAATGTCTACGGAGGCCTAGCAATGAACAAAAGCACATTGTGCTGTTGTGAGAGGAGTCTGTCATCGCAAAAAGGTCGCATAAATCCGTCCGATCTCCAGCGTGCCGCCCGGTCGCACACAGCTATGACTCTTGTAATGTTGGAACGTATGGACACCCTCATTCGAAGTGATTTACAGGTCACACTCAGACAAATGGACTCACTCTTGGGAGTGCTGACACACTCGTCCACCAGGTGGAGTTCTCGAAGGTGTGTGCCCACAGCGTTTCTCGCCAGAAGACTGTAAAGAACAACGAAGGGCCATCTGTGTGGAATTACTTGGGCGTTTCGAGGCTGGTCGTGACGCTTTTTGTGTCGAACATCGTCACAGGCTATGAAAAATCGACATCGACCAGTAGAGTTGTACCATGTGGAAATACAGGCCGTTCCTCTCAGTGAGGTGGAGTAAGACCGTCGCATTCAACGGATATTATGGTAAAAAATAGCGTTTTGTAGCCAAAAGAGTGGGGAGTAACATGATGTATTGGAATTGTGAACAAAACCAACGTCCTTTCAGAAAAAAGTGGTGCATTGAATGCCCGTCGTATATATGATATAGTCGTTGAGTGTATCGTTATTGTTGACGCCTTTGCTACGAAGATTGGTTTTATGCAGGTCTACACACTATTTAGCCTATGCAAGAATCTTAGTCTCTGCGTAACTACCGCAACGCACACTCACTTGAAACTGCTTGCTGTATTTGAAGCTTCGTTTCCTTCTATAATTCTTCCTCAACACTTCACTGTCAAATTGACTATTTTTGATGCGTTAGAACGTGTCCTACACGCAGATCGCTTATTTCAGTCAAGCTGTGTCTTACGTTTCGCTTTTCCAACCAACTCGACTCAGTACATCCTCATTAGTTATCGAAACTGTCCATCTAATCTTCAGCATTCTACTGTAGGACCACAAATGCGATAAGTACCTGTATGACAATGAACATGGTAATACTTATGTACGACATGTTTTTCTTTTTTTAAATTTCTTAGTTACATATTTCGTCACAGTTCGTAAGAGAATGGCGGACTGTTGTAGAACTTCGTTCCATTCAGCCGACAATGTAACTGCGAATATGTTAGGAACAGGGGCAACAATGCCTGCAATCGGTAATCTTGAGATAATAAATCAGCTCGTGACAACCTGAAAAAGTATTTTTTTCTATAAAAAACGCCTTACTACCAATTATGTCCAGTTTTCAAAAAAAAATAGTACTTAGTCAAACTGCGGGAGAGGTGAAGACTTCCTTCAAAGCAAAATTAAAAATTATGAAAGCCAAAAAACAGTGTGTTTTCAAAATTCGATGAATTGTTCGTATTGTGGAGCCTATCCATGTCGCTGCACGGGCAACTCCAAATTCTAACTATTGACGCCTTATTGCCCGCTCTGGTCATCCTATAAGTTTCATATTACCTTTACACTTCATTCGTGGTGCTCCAGCTCACGCAAACAGTATCATAGTCTTCAAGATGTATGTTGTCAAATATCACACATTTTACTCCGTCAGTAATAAGTATATGTCATTTGTTTTCAGTTCTGTAGTTGCGTATCAGCCTTACACGGTGTGCAAATTTCATGGTTTGCATAACTAAAATTCTCAGCTAACAGGTCCGTTACCAGTCTACGCTTCGTTCTTACTTTGCTTGTCGAAGGCGTGCACGTGGCAGGAACGTACGCATAACTGTGGAATATTATTCCGTTAGTTCAATATACCTCGAACAGGAAAAACCAAAGCGATGCGGAAGCCGATCTGACGGAAAGTTTTAACTTTTAACTGAATTTTGCTCGCAGAATTCCTGCAATTCCCGAAGAACAATTTCCTGAGCTGCTCACTCTGAGTTGAGGCCATTTTAATGTTCTAAGCGCGCCGCGTGGTGATTATACTAAATTTCTTTTCGGTATAGCCATTCTTTGCTGTAGCTCACGAAAACTATTTACTCCTAATTTGCATGAATAGTGGTTATTTTCTCTATTCTCTCTCGTTCGCGTTCAGCGACGACCGTCGAAGCTGAAAATATAATACAACTCATCATTTTTCCCTTTATTTCAGATGCAGTAATTACGCCAACCTTTCATTTTCATCTACAAATATTTTATGATCCACTACTCAGTTGCTACTGCGCATTCTCTCCTCGCGCGTATAATACAGTGTTACAAAGGACTGATCGTTTGATGGTATATTTAACTGATATTCCACCAAAAAACAGCTCTACAATAATCGGTCATCAATTTGCGTTTTACGGAAATAGGCCCAATGAGACGGTCTCACAGTGAGATACGACCGCCAGATGACGGCAGGTTGCTATCTCTGACGTTCAGGGTTCACATCTCACAGCTTTAGCTGCTCTTATCGGAATGCAGTGATTAAATGCAACTTATTGAACATATCACATGCTAGCAGGTGTTTCTCAAAATTAATGTACACAGCTTCCCACTTCAGCTGTGACTTATTAAACTTTCTCGCAGCCGGATGCTGGAAAACTTTCGTTTCTGCCTGCTACGTTTGAGACGTTATAATCTTTAAATAGTAGAAAATACCAATAAAATGGCCACCAGCACGTTGAACAGCTATATTCCACTGTATAATTTCCTAAGCTTGAGTACAAATGTCGAAAGTCGTTTTTATCCACTACGAGGTTAACGTTCTTGGTGTGATGCTCAGACCAGAGGCTGCTTTGTTGCAACTCTCGTCATCAGCCTGTGCAAGTCTCTTCACTTACATCCACTTCAACATCCTAACTGTAGTCAGGCAATGGCCTGTCTCCATTAATTTTATCCCTAGACTTCCCTCTGTTACCTAATATTCCATTCCTCAGAATGTGCGCTGTCACCCTAACTCTTCTTTTATTTAAACTGTGCCATAAATTTCTGTTCTTCTCAATTCGATTTGGTACCTACTTATCTTGAATTCTGGCATTCTTCTGCGCCACAACATTCCAGAAGTTTCTCTTCTTTGTACGGCTTATCGTACACATACAGAAAACACTTCCTAACGCTACGTTAACACATTTCTCTCATTCATTCAGATATTTCTTAACATTGCCAGTTTGTTCTTTCCATCCTCTTTCTTCGTCCCAAATAGCTAAATTCATTTGCTTCTTGTATTGTACAATTTTCTAACTTAAATCCGTCAAAAACACCTGATTTTATTCGTCTACACTCCATTATCTTAGTTTATTTTTCCTTTATGTTGATCTTACAGCGTCTTTTCTAGACACTATCCATTCCGTTCAACAGGTCAGTGTTTTGGGTCTCGGACATTAATTACAAGAAAACGGCAAACCTTAAAGTATTTGTTTCTTCTCCCCTTACAGATTTCTCTGTGATTTCTTGAATACTTGCTCACTTTATAGATTAAATACCACTGGAGAAAGGCTCTCAGTAACTACCTAAATCCTTAAATTCTTAGCATTGAAGTCTGATTTCTGAACAAATCGTATGTAACGCTTGGCTCCCTGTCTTTGTTTCCTGAGTACTTCTTAATTTTTACGGTGATACTGCTTCTATTTTGTTACAAAAATAAGTCTTATATACATTTTTCTACAATTAGACGACTTCAACCCGTCCTATCAAGTAAGGTCTGTAGCATACTAACACCACTAGATCGTAGTACTACCTTTTCTACTCCAGTAATCCACCGTAGTACACTGACATTACAGATTAACACGCATGGTGGCAGATCATACTGGCAGTCGGATGTAATCCATCTGTGGTGGTTCCATGTTGCCGTTGACGGTTCTGACATTCGCCAACCCAGCTGATTAATGGTGCATGACGTGACATGCTACAGCCACCGAACAAGCTCTTGCACGTGTCAGCTGATTTACTTGATGTCTGTGACTAGCCTCACCTTTCTGAGCTGTCTCCGGTATTCGTACTGCTACGCTATTAAATAGGTCCCATAATTTTATGTTTTGTTGGACAGTGCTTGCCTTTGCGCTGTGATTATGTGTATATAGGGCCCTCAAAGCTACGAGATGTGGCTTAATTTCAAGAGCATCACATTGACAACATTGTGTAGGCGTTTCCCCATTCCTGCATAAATGCGATGGGTAAGAACTATGAGCAGTAGGTTGGCTGGAGGCTGGATTAATCGTTATTTTAGTCTCTCTCGCGCTCTAGGAAAATTTTCGAAAGTTTTACGACCTGTATGAGAAGCTTTCGTGTGTTTCTTATTGTTATAATTTTCTTCTCTGTAATATCTCACTGAGTAAGTAATTTTGTCGAAGTGGCTTTTTTAAATCAAGTAACAGACAGCTTTAAATTGTTTCCTGTAAGCAGTATTCCACAATCTAAGAATCACCCAAAGCTGATACAAAGATACAGTCTTCATTGTCGAGTCGAGTTTCTATCACAAGGTCATCTCTGGTAGATAAATGCTAGATAACTAAGTTTTATCGATACTAGACTCTACGGTAATAATTCCTCAAACATGCAGCTCGTTGCTGAATTGCCAAGTCCAATTGACACTGACCAATTTTAACTGCTAGTGTATCAGCTTAAGTGGACACGAATGTCTCAATACTTCTTTTCATTTACGGTCTTCTTCCAATCACTGTAGGTATCAATGAGCTTTAGTCGTAATCCACCGCTGCAGCAAGTAAGCTGTTGTGGTAGTTTTGTTTAGTAGGTGGAGGTGTAAAACGTTGCCCCTAAGGCCGTCGGAATGCACACTCGACATGAACGGACGCAGGTGATCAGACAGGATGTCACCTGTCACAGTCGTATCGAGACGTATCAGGGCTCCCCTGTCACTCCAACTGCACACGCCCCACACCATTACAGAGCCACCACTAGCGTGAACAGTCGCCAGTTCTGTTCTCTGTGTTACCACAGACACCACGTATTCCAATAGCATCAGAGTATGGAGGCGTCTAAGGGGCCTACTTCTATGTTGCCACATCAGATCAAGACACTGAAGTTGTAACATTGACACAACTTTGCGTCTTATACGACGTCTTTTGATGAGTGGCTTTTATGGAATGGTAGTGAAAAAGGTTAAGGATTTTACTAATCTAAATAAAGAAATCGTTAGTTTTTAGAGATGCCGCTTATTTTTTATTATAAAGAAACTTCCCAAATGTTGTATAATCATGCGTATGCCTATCAGGTTCACAAGATAAATCGTTGAACATTTCAATTTATCGAAATTCGGTTCTTTATCGTTTTATAAGTGACGGATACATATTGCTAACAAATTAAGCATTTCTTGACTCATAATACGATCTGCTTTGCTCGCGGATGACCTGACTTAACTGCGTTCTTTCTAAAGCCGTGCCATCCAACTTAAGACACACTAGTTTGGCGGCATTTGCTTTGTTGAGCGGTCATTCGCTACGCTGCCGGTGACGTGCGAAGTGATTACTGTCTCCACAGTCGGTCAGTTCTTTATCTAAAATTGACGATAAAACGATGTTCTAATTACGTCATAATAGTGCAGTACTGAGAGAATCTTCCATGCTACTTTGGATTATTTCCGAAGATTAACTTAGGAGGAGAAAACAGCAAAGGTCATAACGCGTTTTCCCGGAACTTCTCTCAATGGAAGAGGCGCCAGAATAAACGAATACGTGTTTCGGATTACTAGTAGACACTTGATCGTTTCTGATAAAACGACGGTCGAAGTTTCCAACGTAATATTGACGCCTTTTAGAATCAGTTGAAGAGTGTCTAACGTCTTAGGTTCATATCTGTTCGTCCCGTGTTTAAAACCCGATTATTGTTTTTATTTTACTTTATGTTATTTACTAATTTATATTCACATATCTGTCGATGTCCGTAGAAGGTTACTGCAGGAAAGTTTCTTATCAAGACAGGGGATATAAGGGCGTTATATTAATTTTAAAATTACAACTGGGTTTCACAGCAAGTGTTACACATTTATTATATGACATATGTGTGTATTGTGTTTTCAGGGGTTTAAATGTTAAAACCCTTATATTTCATTCTTACTTCAATTCTCTTATTTATTATTTTTTATTCTTATATTTAGTCCACAGGAAGATTTGGCGTATTATTCTGCTTGTGTAAACACCTTTTTGTGCTCAATTGATGACCTAAATTTACTTCATGGTCATCAACAGATTTGTTAACGAAACGTTTTAGCGTGGTTCGAGGAATTTTAAATTTGTTAGATGCTGCACGAATACTCATTGCTTCTTTGATAGCTGTCACTGCTAGCTTCAGATCTCCCCCTGAATAAGACAAATCGTTGTACACCTACGAACTCGTGGCATCTGAAAGTAAAAACTTGTAATTCAACTACAGTAAGTCTAAAGTGCAGTTTATAACAGTCTGTACAAAGTGTGATGCAAGATGTTTTTAAAATTAAAAAGATCTGTAAATTACAAGAGTAAATAATTGTATTTGGGGTTAACTGGACTGTACACATAACGTTACTGCTTTGGTATCCCGTTACCCTGACAACACATGTTTTCTAAGTGACTGAAACAAATGTTTGACAAGGGCTACTGAGAAAACAAAACAATATGCTGCACAGAATAAACTCTTACATTTGTTGTTGAGTCCCATAGTGCTCAGAGCCATTTGAACCATTTTGAACCTTGCGTGATGTCCGAGTCTTTTGAGGTAACCTGGGAGCCGGGGTAGAATCCCGCTGCCTCTCAACGGGCCTGCGGGTACAGACGCTGGTGAGCCGGTAGTCCTCTCGGCTGCGCGGTCTCCCAGGCCGGATGAAGCGCTCACCGTAAAGGGGAGGTGGCGAGGTCAATGGGCGCCCAGGGGCTGTTTACTGCCCTGGCGCCTGCCCTTTTCACACACACGTCTTCCCTACTCCAATGCCGCACCACACAACATCGGGCTGGAGGTCACCCGCGGGGCGGTGTGCGGAGACCTACTGCGCGAGGTCACGGCGACCGCAGCAAGGACGCGCTTCTCCGCGGCAGCCTCACACGTACAGCTCTCGCCCAATATGGCGTGTCAAATACAAATTTAGACTCACCTTTAATTCAATGTGACTTACGTACCGAGAGCTCTCCACCGAAGAAGTGTTTCATCAACTGATGAAGAAATAAAGACTTGTAATTAGCCAGTTGCATTTGATGACCCCACAACCGGATTACAATTATTAGGCAGCCATCGTGAGGTTCTTTTGGGCAGGATTTAGCTGGTGACGAGCGACATTGGCGCTCAGTTGTATACCTAGCAAGGTGCTCAGATTGATGGAGTGCTTCTTGACGTCTGGAACGCATGCTACACAGTTCCACAATGCCATTTACTAAGGAAAACAGAAAATACAAACTTGCCGAGTATCGGATCACATTTTTTATTCTATTAACCACTTCGCCGAAGATAGAACTCAACATGTTGTTCGTCGGCACAGAAACAACACATGGAAAGGTAATTTCGGGAGTAGGGAATGGGGCACTTATTGCTTATTCCTGTATGTTAACGATTTGTGAATAACGTTTAGAGGCTCCGTGAGGATATTTGCGGACGATACAGTTGTCTATACGAAGATTGCGAGGCTAGAAGAATGTATCGAAATTTTGGAAGGCCTGCAAAGGATCGACGTATGGTCGGGGGACTGGAAGTTGGCCCTAAGAGTAAACAAGTACAAGTATATCGCATTACGCCTAAGTAGGCGAAAATATTCTGTTCTTTTCGATTGCACTATTGGCGACATTGCAAACAATACTATCCTGAACGATCAAAATACGAGGGCAGTTCAATAAGTAATGCAACACATTTTTTTTTCTGAAACATGGGTTGTTCTATTCAGCATTGAAATACACCAGGTTATTCCCCAATCTTTTAGCTACACAACACTATTTTTCAACGTAATCTCCATTCAATGCTACGGCCTTACGCCACCTTGAAATGAGGGCCTGTAGGCCTGCACGGTACCATTCCACTGGTCGATGTCGGAGCCAACGTCGTACTGCATCAATAACTTCTTCATCATCCGCGTAGTGCGTCCCACGGATTGCGTCCTTCATTGGGCCAAACATATGGAAATCCGACGGTGCGAGATCGGGGCTGTAGGGTGCATGAGGAAGAACAGTCCACTGAAGTTTTGTGAGCTCCTCTCGGGTGCGAAGACTTGTGTGAGGTCTTGCGTTGTCATGAAGAAGGAGAAGTTCGTTCTGATTTTTGTGCCTACGAACACGCTGAAGTCGTTTCTTCAATTTCTGAAGAGTAGCACAATACACTTCAGAGTTGATCGTTTGACCATGGGGAAGGACATCGAACAGACCCTTCAGCGTCCCAGAAGACTGTAACCATGACTTTACCGGCTGAGGGTATGGCTTTAAACTTTTTCTTGGTAGGGCAGTGGGTGTGGCGCCACTCCATTGATTGCCGTTTTGTTTCAGGTTCGAAGTGATGAACCCATGTTTCATCGCCTGTAACAATCTTTGACAAGAAATTGTCACCCTCAGCCACATGACGAGCAAGCAATTCCGCACAGATGGTTCTCCTTTGCTCTTTATGGTGTTCGGTTAGACAACGAGGGACCCAGTGGGAACAAACCTTTGAATATCCCAACTGGTGAACAATTGTGACAGCACTACCAACAGAGATGTCAAGTTGAGCACTGAGTTGTTTGATGGTGATCCGTCGATCATCTCGAACGAGTGTGTTCGCTCGCTCCGCCATTGCAGGAGTCACAGCTGTGCACGGCCGGCCCGCACGCGGGAGATCAGACAGTCTTGCTTGACCTTGCGGCGATGATGACACACGCTTTGCCCAACGACTCACCGTGCTTTTCTCCACTGCCAGATCACCGTAGACATTCTGCAAGCGCCTATGAATATCTGAGATGCCCTGGTTTTCCGCCAAAAGAAACTCGATCACTGCCCGTTGTTTGCAACGCACATCCGTTACAGACGCCATTTTAACAGCTCCGTACAGCGCTGCCACCTGTCGGAAGTCAATGAAACTATACGAGACGAAGCGGGAATGTTTGAAAATATTCCACAAGAAATTTCCGGTTTTTTCAACCAAAATTGGCCGAGAAAAAAAATGTGTTGCATTACTTATTGAACTGCCCTCGTATAATGACTGATAAAGCAAATAACAGGAAAAGTAGATGAAGGATAAGATTTATTGAGGGAATCTTAAGGAAATGAAACAATCCCCTAGAAAGTTATAACACCGATTCTTCACTTTTGCACATCAGTTTCACTGATAGAAGACATACAGAAAATCCAGCGAATAGCGGCGTGTTTACTTACAGCGCCTCCACAGTCCATTCAAGAACACCGACAAAAGAGGAACACAAAAATAGTGACAAATCCTTTGTTATTGTTTCAGTTTAATTTATATGCCTCCATGTGCGACTCCTCACATGAAATTAAGAATTAACAGTTGTTACAGCACTATATACACATTCGCTCTCCACATTTGCACGGTATCTGGCAAGTTAAAACTGCGTAAAAAAAGTAACCTGATCATATTGTACCACATTGTGTTGTTGACAACATCAATGAAGGCTTCAGCGATACGTAGCAATTGACGTGTCATCGTTTCTGTGCTACTTACGAGTCGATATTAGCATTAATGAATAACAATCCGTAACTGAAAAATTCCGATTTTGAACTGTTTAATGAAGTCTGCTTTCTGACTTGAGTACTCTGTCTCCAGAACTGAAATAACGAAGTCAACCGAGTGCATTATTAGAGACGCAGCAGAAGCATGAAACCTAGTAGGCTGTGGAAGAAACTCGAGCGTGTTATTTTCTAAAGAACCATCATGGAATCTGCCTAAGCGGGTTTAGAGAAATCACAAAAATGCAAATCGAAAAACCGTGATCAGGCCCTGAAGACCACGTGATGTCGACCGGCCGTCCTTTCATCCTCTGCAAAGTGGCGTCAAGTGGACACAATATGGAGGGGAAAGAAGTCGGAACACCGCACTCCCGGCCGTTGACGAAGGTCACCCCTTACGGCCGCCGGCTCTCAATCACATAGATTCTCAGTCGGCGTCACGAGGCTCTCAATCACATAGATTCTCAATCGGCGTCACGAGGCTCTCAATCACATAGATTCTCAATCGGCGTCACGAGGCTCTCAATCACACAGATTCTCAATAGGCATCACAAGGTACTCACATAGATTCTCAATCAGCATCACGAGGCTCTCAATCACATAGATTCTCAGTCGGCGTCACGAGGCTCTCAATCACGTAGATTCTCAATCGGCGTCACGAGGCTCTCAATCACATTGATTCTCAATCGGCTTCACAAGGCTCTCAATCACATAGATTCTCAATCGGCATCACGAGGCCCTCAATCACATAGATTCTCAATCGGCGTCACGAGGCTCTCAATCACATAGATTCTCAATAGGCATCACAAGGTACTCACATAGATTCTCAATCAGCATCACGAGGCTCTCAATCACATAAATTCTCATTCAGCGTCACAAGGCTCTCAATCACATAGATTCTCAATCGGTATCACGAGGCTCTCAATCACATAGATTCTCAGTCGGCGTCACGAGGCTTTCAATCACATTGATTCTCAATCGGCTTCACGAGGCTCTCAATCACATAATTCTCAATTGGCATCACGAGGCTCTCAATCACATAGATTCTCAATCGGCATCACGAGGCTCTCAATCACATAGATTCTCAATCGGCTTCATGAGGCTCTCAATCACATAGATTCTCAATCGGCATCACGAGGCCCTCAATCACATAGATTCTCAATCGGCGTCACGAGGCTCTCAATCACATAGATTCTCAATCGGCGTCACGAGGCTCTCAATCACATAGATTCTCAATAGGCATCACAAGGTACTCACATAGATTCTCAATCAGCATCACGAGGCTCTCAATCACATAAATTCTCAATCATCGTCACAAGGCTCTCAATCACATAGATTCTCAATCGGTATCATGAGGCTCTCAATCACATAGATTCTCAGTCGGCGTCACGAGGCTTTCAATCACATTCATTCTCAATCGGCTTCACGAGGCTCTCAATCACATAATTCTCAATCGGCATCACGAGGCTCTCAATCACATAGATTCTCAATTGGTGTCACGAGGCTCTCAATCACATAGATTCTCAATAGGTGTCACGAGGCTCTCAATCACATAGATTCTCAATAGGCATCACACGGCTCTCAATCACATAGATTCTCAGTCGGCGTCACAAGGCTCTCAATCACATAGATTCTCAATCGGCATCACGAGGCTTTCAATCACATTGATTCTCAATCGGCATCACGAGGCTCTCAATCACATAGATTCTCAATCGGCATCACGAGGCTCTCAATCACATAGATTCTCAATCGGCGTCACGAGGCTCCCAATCACATACATTCTCAATCAGCATCACTAGGCTCTCAATCACATAGATTCTCAATCGGCGTCACGAGGCTCTTAATCACATAGATTCTCAATCGGCATCACGAGGCTGAGTTCACCTCAGTCCAGTCCTCCCAGCAAGGAAAAAATACTTAGCAGTACCGGGAATCGATACACTGACCACTTCTTTTTCTTCTTTTCGCTACTGTTACTACAGTGGAGAAGTTTTGTCACTTTTATCCATACTTCAGCTCACTGACTGCTTCAGAGTTCATCTTCTAGCTCACTGACTGCTTCAGAGTTCATCTTCTAGGAGTTTTGCTTTCGCAGTTTTTCCACAACCTTTTCATGATTATCTTGTTCTTCTGTTTGTGTGTTTGTGTTTTAGAAGTGCGGCTTCTCATAACTCTGAAAGCGCCAGCGTTTAGAAGAGTACCGAGCCCATTTTTAAAAATTTAGTATTGCTGTTTCCCTTGTGTAATGACGTATCAATCGTTATCGACATTTCTTCTCAGAAAAAATGTGCAATGAAATAAACATCTCACCTTCTTGTCTCGCAAGTCTCTGAAGATTCTAGATAAGGTGAGAGTGCCCACTAAAACTGAGATTATTCCGTTTGTATATGATTAAAACAAATCGAGGCGTCTTCTCGCCCTTAAAAATACAGTAATGAAAGTGATAAGTGAAATGAATAACATTAAGAAGCAATTTTGTTTGTTTGTTGGTTGGTCTGAGAAGAAAAATAAGAAAAAAAACTTTTCCTCTGGAAACTAAAAGGGGGATATAACATTTTCCTGATTTCTTTTTTTGTTTTAAAATCTTCGTAGTTCCTCCTTCGGATATAACCTTTTCATCTTGAAGTTACTTATAGGAATGTGGCATAGTTTTTCGTACAAGTTCTTTTTTTTAAGTAGGTATAGTTGGGATGCAGTATGTACAAAAAGTCATCAGGAGTAACGCAATTCGAGGAATCCCTTGTGATGGTTCCCATCTTTTGTCGAACAAAGTTCAAGACATCTCTAACACTGGTGCACACAAAACGATGTTCTTCATGTGTTAAGTTGCACGTTGTGCACAGTGGTGAGAACGCCATGTGTATGGTACGAAGCTTCGAGTTGGAGTGTACTTTTCGGTTGACTGCTAGGTACCAAGACGCTTTTCCTAACGTTTGCAGATCACGGGAGTGCATATTCTTCCAGATTACAAGCCATATATGGCTTGAGTACTTTTGTTCGATAATGTACTTGTTCTTGTCTTCCATCAGATTCTTATAAACTGTCTTCGTCGCCGCGAGCTCCTTTACTAGGATGTTTGACTTGATGTAAATATGCTCAATTAGAAAGTCCTTGAGATGAAGCAGTTTATTCGGAAAACCACTACGGAGGCGGATAGGAAAATCGGAGATAAATCTTGATGGCCTGACAGGGACTTGAACCGCTGTGTTCCCGAATACTAGCCCAGTGACTTGACACTGTGTCACCTCGCCTTGGAAAATTATAAGGAGACATCCACATAAATGGAACACTTGTAAGTACGTAAACAATAATCGAAATAACGAATTGTGCAGACTAAAAGCAGGTAATAAACGCTGAAGTCCTCAACGGAAAATTGGGCGTTATTCTTTATATAAGTGCATACGTCAAACACACCAAAATAAATGTGCATGTCCAAAGTACCGTACCAGTGAACAATTCATAATAAAGTTATCGTAATCCAAATTACATTTGTCAAAACACTTCTCAAATATTTGCCTTTGTATGACGTGCATTACGCAAGAACCAATAAAGAATACATTCATTAATAGCATTGAACATGAAATGATTAGTACAGATGTTCTCTGTTTTCAAGTTTTTTACGTGACATGTATGTAAAATAAGCTCTCTTTTACCTTTTTGAGTGTTTCCCATTACTGTACATGTCCCACTAAAGTCATTTTCTCGTAAATAGTTTGTGCTATCGTTAACAACGGCCCTACAGCGTAACAGGTCGTTACCACACCACAGGGCAATGGCGCAGACCAACAAGTGGAGTGTTCATATATCGCGTTCTACTGCTGCGCATCTTGCTTACTGTACATCTATGTCCGCAGTCACTGTCGGTAGACAGCGTCTAAGGTAGTCAGCAATCTCGCTAATGCAAGTATGCATTAGGGCGGAAACCACCCACGGGCAGAGAGCTTTACGAGGTCCCAGAGGCGCGCCGGCAGCTTAACATATAACAGTGTTAGGCGCGCACCCTCCGGCACTTTGCATTATGATATTTAAGATTAACTCTCTCTGGGACCCTAAGACGGCTCTGGGTGCAGCAAGTAGCTGAATCGACAGACATCGAATGCACTGCACTGCACCGGTATTGTCTCCTTTCCGATCACTATTAGATACCACGACTTCGAACGCACCTAACATGACAATAAATAGGATCATTTGAAATTAGATTACATTAGATTACATGATGGTTAGAACAGCTGAACACATCTGCTTTCGTAGATGTATTAAAGTTATCGTTGTCTGCTAATTAAAGTTGGCGTAGATGGAATATCAGTCAACACCTCTCTATCGATTGACTTATTCCACTCAACCACTCTTTCTTCTCGGTTACTGAACAAGGAAAAATGAAAAGTCAAAACTTTAATGAAATAATGTGGAAGCTGAAAAAGCTATTATTGCCTGCCTGTTTGGTGGTAAACATTAGAAGTATACGGAAGGCACCGTAAGCAAAGTTATACATTTCAATATGAAATGTCAGTTTTCCACTTATGGGATATGCTGAAAGGACACTTGAAGTCACATACTTCGATAGGTTTTTCTTTTGTACAGCCCCCTCTGTGTGTCGCAGCACAGTTGCTTCCCCCTCTCAACCCCATCACCTCTGCTCTACTCTACTCTATTCGTCTCTCTCTCTCTCTCTCTCTCTCTCTCTCTCTCTCTCTCTCCCCGCGATCCCTCCATTCATCTTCAAGATGTTATTCATGTTGATTGTTCACACAACCGCCTTGAACGATTTCGCAAGACACATTCTTACCAGTAACAGTATTTGGGAAACGAACTGCATATGTATCGATTCAATGAAATACGTCTTTGAACGGATAGCCGATAATCACGGATACCCTGCCCCACAACTTCAGCAGATATCCAAAGAGGACGGAAGGAATATTAGAGTTTAACGTCCCATGGTAAGCGAGGTCATTAGAGAGGCGCACAAGTTCAGATTACGAAATGATGGGGAAGGAAACAGGTCGTGCCTTTTTCAAAGGCACCATCCTGGCGTTTGCCTGGAACGATTTAGGGGAATTAAGGAAAATCTTAATCCGGATGGCTCCACAGGCGTACGAACGTTCATTTTAGACTCCTGTATGCTCTACGTCAAGTAATATTGTTTACTACGTGACGCTTTGGGACTAATGTCACCTGTTGTTAAATGCATTGAAGATGACTACGTAATAGTCGAAAGCTAGATCTTCTATTGCGAGGTGCCGGGGCTAGCAGTGTATTTAACACTAAATTCTTCTAGAATCTACATATGTAAATGATGCTCTAAGCCCCCCCCCCCCCCCCCCCCTATTCTAACTCCGACTTTTGCTGTTGCACAAGGATTAAAAAAAATACGCGAACTGACTCTAATCAACCCTGCCAGTGGAGTAGAAGAGAGTTTGGCACCTGCAATAATTTAATTTGATAAATAAGTTAAATAAACGAAGGTTTCATTAACATAGTGAGGAATGATAGGGTTGCTCTACCGATTAACAGAATGAAAGTTCTGTCCAAAATAACAATATGATTTATTAAGACTAAACACAAAATAATAAACAAAAACACATGAAACATGTACAATACATCAAATTGGCTCAAATTGGATACTCATACAAACACTGTAAAGGTGAAGTTGTCCCTAAACCAGATTGTGAGGTTTAAGACGAAGTGGTATGTGGTGCCAATTCCTTGCACTCAAATCTTAAGAGAGTTACACAGCTAACCCAACATTAATTGCTGCTACTCAAGACAGAACAAAGTTAGAAAAAGACGAACAGGCGCGCTCTGCTGAGCTCTGATTATCACCAAGGAAAATCCCTATCTGCCGGTGCTGCGGACATACATTACCAAACTGTCTTCTTAACTGCCCCCCATGAACCATGGACCTTGCCGTTGGTGGGGAGGCTTGCGTGCCTCAGCGATACAGATAGCCGTACCGTAGGTACAACCACAACGGAGGGGTAGCTGTTGAGAGGCCAGACAAACGTGTGGTTCCTGAAGAGGGGCAGCAGCCTTTTCAGTAGTTGCAAGGGCAACAGTCTGGATGATTGACTGATCTGGCCTTGTAACAATAACCAAAACGGCCTTGCTGTGCTGGTACTGCGAACGGCTGAAAGCAAGGGGAAACTACGGCCGTAATTTTTCCCGAGGGCATGCAGCTTTACTGTATGATTAAATGATGATGGCGTCCTCTTGGGTAAAATATTCCGGAGGTAAAATAGTCCCCCATTCGGATCTCCGGGCGGGGACTACTCAGGAGGATGTCGTTATCAGGAGAAAGAAAACTGGCGTTCTACGGATCGGAGCGTGGAATGTCAGGTCCCTTAATCGGGCAGGTAGGTTAGAAACTTTGAAAAGGGAAATGGATAGGTTAAAGTTAGATATAGTGGGAATTAGTGAAGTTCGGTGGCAGGAGGAACAAGACTTCTGGTCAGGTGACTACAGGGTTATAAACACAAAGTCAAATAGGGGTAATGCAGGAGTAGGTTTAATAATGAATAGGAAAATAGGAATGCGGGTAAGCTACTACAAACAGCTTAGTGAACGCATTATTGTGGCCAAGATAGATACGAAGCCCACACCTACTACAGTAGTACAAGTTTATATGCCAACTAGCTCTGCAGATGACGAAGAAATTGAAGAAATGTATGATGAAATAAAAGAAGTTATTCAGATAGTGAAGGGAGACGAAAATTTAATAGTCATGGGTGACTGGAATTCGAGTGTAGGAAAAAGGAGAGAAGGAAACGTAGTAGGAGAACATGGATTGGGGCTAAGAAATGAAAGAGGAAGCCGCCTGGTAGAATTTTGCACAGAGCACAACTTAATCATAGCTAACACTTGGTTTAAGAATCATGATAGAAGGTTGTATACATGGAAGAACCCTGGAGATACTAAAAGGTATCAGATAGATTATATAATGATAAGACAGAGATTTAGGAACCAGGTTTTAAATTGTAAGACATTTCCAGGGGCAGATGTGGACTCTGACCACAATCTATTGGTTATGACCTGTAGATTAAAACTGAAGAAACTGCAAAAAGGTGGGAATTTAAGGAGATGGGACCTGGATAAACTGAAAGAACCAAAGGTTGTACAGAGTTTCAGGGAGAGCATAAGGGAACAATTGACAGGAATGGGGGAAAGAAATACAGTAGAAGAAGAATGGGTAGCTTTGAGGGATAAAGTAGTGAAGGCAGCAGAGGATCAAGTAGGTAAAAAGACGAGGGCTAGTAGAAATCCTTGGGTAACAGAAGAAATATTGAATTTAATTGATGAAAGGAGAAAATATAAAAATGCAGTAAATGAAGCAGGCAAAAAGGAATACAAACGTCTCAAAAATGAGATCGACAGGAAGTGCAAAATGGCTAAGCAGGGATGGCTAGAGGACAAATGTAAGGATGTAGTGGCTTATCTCACTAGGGGTAAGATAGATACTGCCTACAGGAAAATTAAAGAGACCTTTGGAGATAAGAGAACCACTTGTATGAACATCAAGAGCTCAGATGGAAACCCAGTTCTAAGCAAAGAAGGGAAAGCAGAAAGGTGGAAGGAGTATATAGAGGGTCTATACAAGGGCGATGTACTTGAGGACAATATTATGGAAATGGAAGAGGATGTAGATGAAGATGAAATGGGAGATAAGATACTGCGTGAAGAGTTTGACAGAGCACTGAAAGACCTGAGTCGAAACAAGGCCCCCGGAGTAGACAACATTCCATTGGAACTACTGACGGCCTTGGGAGAGCCAGTCCTGACAAAACTCTACCATCTGGTGAGCAAGATGTATGAAACAGGCGAAATACCCTCAGACTTCAGGAAGAATATAATAATTCCAATCCCAAAGAAAGCAGGTGTTGACAGATGTGAGAATTACCGAACAATCAGTTTAATAAGCCACAGCTGCAAAATACTAACACGAATTCTTTACAGACGAATGGAAAAACTAGTAGAAGCCGACCTCGGGGAAGATCAGTTTGGATTCCGTAGAAATACTGGAACACGTGAGGCAATACTGACCTTACGACTTATCTTAGAAGAAAGATTAAGGAAAGGCAAACCTACATTTCTAGCATTTGTAGACTTAGAGAAAGCTTTTGACAATGTTGACTGGAATACTCTCTTTCAATTTCTAAAGATGGCAGGGGTAAAATACAGGGAGCGAAAGGCTATTTACAATTTGTACAGAAACCAGATGGCAGTTATAAGAGTCGAGGGTCATGAAAGGGAAGCAGTGGTTGGGAAAGGAGTGAGGCAGGGTTGTAGCCTCTCCCCGATGTTATTCAATCTGTATATTGAGCAAGCAGTAAAGGAAACAAAAGAAAAATTCGGAGTAGGTATTAAAATCCATGGAGAAGAAATAAAAACTTTGAGGTTCGCCGATGACATTGTAATTCTGTCAGAGACAGCAAAGGACTTGGAAGAGCAGTTGAACGGAATGGATGGTGTCTTGAAGGGAGGATATAAGATGAACATCAACAAAAGCAAAACGAGGATAATGGAATGTGGTCGAATTAAGTCGGGTGATGTTGAGGGTATTAGATTAGGAAATGAGACACTTAAAGTAGTAAAGGAGTTTTGCTATTTGGGGAGCAAAATAACTGATGATGGTCGAAGTAGAGAGGATATAAAATGTAGACTGGCAATGGCAAGGAAAGCGTTTCTGAAGAAGAGAAATTTGTTAACATCGAGTATAGATTTAAGTGTCAGGAAGTCTTTTCTGAAAGTATTTGTATGGAGTGTAGCCATGTATGGAAGTGAAACATGGACGATAAATAGTTTGGACAAGAAGAGAATAGAAGCTTTCGAAATGTGGTGCTACAGAAGAATGCTGAAGATTAGATGGGTAGATCACATAACTAATGAGGAGGTACTGAATAGGATTGGGGAGAAGAGGAGTTTGTGGCACAACTTGACCAGAAGAAGGGATCGGTTGGTAGGACATGTTCTGAGGCATCAAGGGATCACCAATTTACTATTGGAGGGCAGCGTGGAGGGTAAAAATCGTAGGGGGAGACCAAGAGATGCATACACTAAGCAGATTCAGAAGGATGTAGGTTGCAGTAGGTACTGGGAGATGAAGAAGCTTGCACAGGATAGAGTAGCATGGAGAGCTGCATCAAACCAGTCTCAGGACTGAAGACCACAACAACAACTGCCAGAACACGATCTGGCGTACTGGAGGCGATGGCTGGTTGCTTCGACGTCCTCGACCGAAAGGCGAGAGCCGACTACCCTAGAGCACCCGTACATGCCGAACACCGAACATTTCCGCCCCCACGACAGTGGCCGTGGTTAAACGTTCCAATCAGCAACTCGAAAACCGGCGGAAAATTCCACTCCATTGCCGGAGCACTACCATTCCACCAATGGAGATTCTTGGCGCCAATTTCTGCGCTGATCTTGCTACGTCACGGAGCTATGCCCTGAGCAAGCCAATCACAGTTACTATTTTGCAGAAAGCGCGGGAATTTTCCCGCCACAACTGCCTGGGTACACAAGTCATTTCCACACCTCGCTGGTAGCCCGCCAGAAAGTGTTTTCGCTAAGTTTCTGCGAAGTAATGGAATCTCTAGCCCAGCCGCTACTTCAGGCCCCTCCGGGCGTGTCTTTTGACAATGTCGGCGTCTGGAAAGCATTCACTCGACTCCCTCACACCCTTTCAAAATCAGCAGAGCCCGCCTGTCACCGGACCACCCGGGTGACGAGAGACGCTGCGTGGGAAGTCCGCGTGTGAAGGAATAGCAACTTTCCACCGCATGCAATTAGAGAGGAGAATCGTAAGATAGAAATATGAGAGGGGGCTCATACCACCTCTCATTGCCCCTACGCCATTTTAGATTGTAATTGGTGAACGGTTGGCTCACTTAGGAGCAAGGTAGTGAGTCAATCGCCCAAGAACAATCTTGCAAACTGACTCCACATGCCGCACTCTATAAAGAAAATCACTGCAACTGAAATATGCAGCTCATAGAGGGAGGATTATTTATGATGTAGCCAACTTCACCTTCTTAATATGGAACTCTAACACTCACATCACACATCCATACCCAGGGAGCCCCTTCCAAACACCGATTCACACAGACTTTCACGCTCTAAATATGGTCCGGGCATGTGAGCCAAATATGGAGCAGTTTATTCTTTACAATCAGAGTTGGAGTGCTCCGCAATTAAATGCCCAAGATGTTACAACAATTTGTATCATTAAACTAACCTGAACTCATTCACACATGATACTATTTAAGTTAACAATCTCTTTGTGAGCTTTCAGATTCTAATTACAACCTCCGATTCATTCTGTCTCCCTGCAGCAAGAATAACCTTTACAAAATGTTCCCTGAACTGTGGGCCATTCACAATGACAGTGGTGGTATCTGCTTCAGTTTATGGGGACTTCAGGCACACTGTTTGCATACACACAACAATAAATACCAAATACAAAAAAACATGGTGAGGAGAACAATACAGAAATTTGTAATAAGAATTACAGTGTAAAACACAAACACATACAAGGTATAACATACATTACAAAAACAACACTACAGAAAGAAATTTAAGAAAAAAAAACAAGGTTCATGGGGCATCAAGTTGTGCGTGCACATTGCACAATGTTCACGACTGTGCTGAGAATGAGGCACTAAATCACATTGTTAGAATTATTCGAAGCACTTCACAAATTCCACAGTACTGACATCACATAGGGCTAAACGCCGGGTGTTGTTGCTACGTTGTTGCAACAGCAATAGGGTGTGCTGGAGCATCTGCAGTACTCTGTTGAGATTGCAGCAAGACCCACGGATATGATCACGGCAGTACGGTAGGAAGACACAGTAATAGGCTCTCCTCACGTCGATTAATTGTCTCTGAGGTCTACTTGTTGGGATACATCACTAGTCTAGGTCTCTTCTCTCGCTGGACTGGACAGTACTTTACGTTTCCCAATATTGCAGTTCGACAAGGGATGATGGCACGTGGAGTGACTCCACAAGTGTGTGAGGTCATCCATACAGGATTGAAGTAGTAGCGACGAGTGCTATAACTGCTCTCTAATAGAGAGGAGAAGTTAGAAATGAGACAATTCATTTGTTAGAGTTTGTGGCACGATACTGCTTTGTGTATGCAGATCGGCCAATGCTAGTGAGTTGTATAAACCCAAACAGGTGAGTATATAGCGTCTCTTTCTGTCCTGAGGCACATGAGACGCCGGTTATGACACCATATGTTATCTTCTTCGTGTACTCACGACAACGTGGTCTGCCGCAGGGAATCCCTCCAAACGGCTGCCGCGTCCGGAGAGCTAGCTGGCTGTCGCGTGTGGGTCGCGTGTCAGTGTCAACGGCCAGCCTCACTTTCGCTTGTAGCCCGGCGAGGGCTGTCTGCCGCCTAATCCCTCAGGTATACGGTCCAGTGACTGTCAGCTTGTAGGACCGGATGCTCTCGCGCCCATCACGTCAGGTGGCGCGCTGACGCTCTCCTTGCAGGTAGCCGATGACCTCTTGTTTTTGCTCCGCCTGGCCTCTGCATTGCCACGATTCCCGTTATCTGCACAGTTGTGATAAAAATCTTATGCCTAACTTTTTCCCATGACCTTCTATGTTATAATAAATTTACATAACGATACATTGATGGTCTGTCATTTCAGACACTCTTATTTTAATTTTATAGTTATTAATCTATGGCTATCATTATAACAAAATCTTGGTGTATCAAATTTATACATGGAAATAATGTATCTTGATATTTGTGTAGAGACCGGTCTCACTACTGTACATGGTGTGTGACGCTACACTGGATGAACAGCTAAATGTGCGGGCCCGCACTAATATTACTATTAATCATATAGATCGACAGTAGACATGCTCAAGAATTAACTACCATTTGCCAACGATCTACATTCTATGTCTTTTGAATAAATTATGTTATTATGCAATTCGAAGTTTTACTGAGCTTATAAAGAACAAGCAACTATTCTACGTTCGCTCGCCGGTCGTCCCTCCATCTTGGGTCTGTGATTTGATGACCTGAAAAATAACATCCCAACAGGCGCGCGCCAAACACTTGTGGTAGAAAACCCCCACAATATTAATCTAGTTATTGTTAAATCCTACAGTTTAACTTATCCTAGTATATCGTTGCCCCCCCTTTTTTTTGTTTGTTTACCTTATACAATACTCTTACATAATTCCTGTTACGCTGAGATGTCTCGCTGCACGCCGCTATTGACGACAGTGATGTGCACGCCGTAAGACATGACCTCCGAGTTTTCATTACGCCTCACTGAAACTCCAGAGACTGGGTTAGCCATGGATATACACGACAATAAATTTATAGTTGCAACTTCCTTCTGTATGTGATGTGGTTTTCGCGATCAAAGCACACCTTTCCAGAGGCAATGTAATATGACCAAGCCAGAACTGGTTCCTGTTGCGGATTCAGTCGCCCAACACACGCCAGCTACAGAGTATGTCACGAATCTCCAAGTATAATTCCTTGGTTATTCATCTGTGACAGTCACAAGCAGCACGCTAAATCCCCAACCAGCACATTGGCATGGTAGGCTTTATGCCCGCATTTCTATCGTCTAGGGCACCATTGGAGTCAAACGCTCACAGGTTCACCCCGACTTGCAAGACAACGATGCTGGCGCAGCTCAGCAAAAACTATACTGCCCATATTCATCCTCGAAATCACGCAATATACCACAATCTTGCAGTGCACTGACGCGTGCCTGCAAGCATTGGTATGAACGTCTCACGAACTGGTTGTGGCCGCTATGGAGCGTATCACGTCTTCTCAGAACGCTTCTAAGAGCACGTTCTTGTATGCGCCTGTTTGTGCGACATCTCGTCACTCATCTTTATCCCTTAACATGGACACCAGATACGAAAGCACAAAAACATTGCTCATGGAAAGGTAGTGCCTCTTATCGCAACGACAGAGGAGATCGCGAACATAGACGAAAAAAGTTAACAGCAGTAAATTCTTATGCGAAAAAACGCAGCGTGTTAATACTTCAACAATCTTAGTCTATTAATGCAACGATTATTGTTCCCCGAAGAAAGGTTCATATATTTGCCTATTCTACTATGTACACCACTTAAACTACTATTATTCCACGAAATTCTTTGTGTGAGAGATGTGGTGGAGTCCTATGGACTAGCGCCAATCCCTTGTCAGACTCCCCCTCCTCTGACGTGCATTAGGATCCCCTGGTTCTCCTGTTGTCCTTGGTTTCGCTCTCTCCAATTACGGTCGCTTTGCCATTCGTTATTCCTCCTCTCCCAGATTCCTTGTCTAGCATGACCCTGTTCCCTGACGTTCTGGTTTCCGTGTCTCCGGTTTCCATAACCTTGAATAGCGTAACCTTGATTTCCGTAACCCTGGTTTCCTAACTGACGAACGCGATTATGCGATCTGTTGTCTGCCCTTGCTGGCCCGTGGTATTTGTTATTTTGCGCCTTCTTCCTGTCCTTTGCGTCTTGTTTATCGAAGACTACTTCGAGTTCGCGCAATAGACTCTTGAATGCTTCTATGTCAGATCCACACTTGCCGACAAGTGTCTGTTGATACCTAACAGGCAATTTGGAAAAACAAAATTTGATGATTTCTCCCTTGCTATATGGACTATTTAAAAATTGATTGTTCTTGAGTAAATCATCAAAAAATTTGGTTGCGCTCCTTTGCCCGGACACTTCCAGTTCGGGACAAAATATTATTTCCTCTTTAATCCTGTCTTGCGTTTCCTTTGACCAGTAGATCCCCAGGAACGCACCAACAAATTCCTGATAAGTCCGACACGTCGCTGCCACGCCCCGCATCTTTTCCGCGGCTTGGCCTTCGATGTGTCCACACATGAATTCTAATTTGGCCTGGGTTGGCCATGACGACGGTAATGAATTTGTAAATTGCATCACCCAGCTCTTCGGATGCATCGACCCTCCATTATCTTTGAATTTCTGGAGTTTTAGTATCGACAGGAAGTGATTGTGATCAAAATTCTGTCCGATCCTCGCACTGGTGTTGTCACTCGTTTCCGATACTTGCACGTCTGCTGAGTGTCCTGATCTATCTTGCTGATAACTGTGATGTGCTACGTCTGTATCACAGTGGAAGTGGCATTCAGCATTCACTCTTCTAAGTGGGCTGCAATTATTGGAGCTATTACTCGCTGTTTCTGCGTGTGCATTGTTCGTTCTGCACGCTGTCACTGGGCTAGAGCACGGCGGGCTTTTCCTCGGAGACACAATCCTGTGTACTCCATCATTGGTATCCGAACGCGCAGTGCTCGTGTGCCCGTTTCGCCCTAGTTTTGCTATCCGACTCTCTACTTCTTTCATTCGTTTCGTGATGTTCGTAACCGCAATATTACCTTGAGTCTTTAAGGCCGCTAGGGATTTTGAGTGGACTTGTGCCGCACGTCGCAAGCGCCCTGCGAGTTGAGAAGTTACTCTTGCGATTTTCATTGTCCCTGTTGCTGCAGTTTTGGCTAGGCCTGCTACTTTTTGTGCTACCATTGACATTTGTTTTGCTTCTCCACATTCTTTCTTGATTGTTAATAATTCCCTACGAATTTCCCCTATATGCGAAATTATTGCCTCCGTGTCCTTCTTACGCTGTTCGTCAGCTTCTTCTTTCTCCTTCTTGCGTTGTTCGTCAGCTTCTTCTTTCATTGAACGTAGGAAGCTCAGTATTGGGTTTATGTCATCTTTTTGATCCTCGTCACCTATGGGTGATGTAACTCTGGACACCTGGGCGCTAGAGCTCTGACGTGGCCGAGCTGGCCCCTGTCTGCTCTCGTTCGTTTGATTATAAACTTCTGCTACCGTCTCGACCTGTGTGCCTGTCTCTGTTTCATCCTCTACCTCACTATCATAATCACGGCGGCGACGTTGCTCTAAGATCGCGTCCAAATCACCTTCCTCATCCATGACCCTGTCGTCCTGTCCTGCTAAAAATGTGCCCATCTCATCTACGAACCTATCCCCGTCAGTAAACTGCCCCTTATCCATTATGCAATCCTCTTTTGTTTTAACTTCGCTCGATAATAGTCGTGCCTTACTTCTCGTGATCATTCATGAAAAACAATTTTATCTAAAATGCACAGTAAAAATAATCTACTCCATATGTTTTTACACATAGACATAAAATTTCAACAACGCCGCTCCAACGCTGTAATTATACGCACGATTTGTTGTGGTACAGAAACCGCACACAAACCCGACAAAGTGTGATGTGGTACAGACACACCATCAAAGGAACACAAAAAAAACAATGAACAACAAAATATATACACTGAAACAAAAACTGTAATCATGCGCCGCTACTTAAAACTAATCACGGAACTACAAGAAAAACAAGTTGGGTATTACTCACTAAAAAAAAATAGAGAAAAAAAATTGAATGTTCCTACTAAGAATCCTGTTGGCTTATCAGTGATTCACAGGAAAGATCCGAGGCTAAGGGTCGCCATTTTATGCGAGGTGCCGGGGCAAGCAGTGTATTTAACAGTAAATTCTTCTAGAATCTACATATGTAAATGATGCTCTAAGCCCCCCCTATTCTAACTCCGACTTTTGCTGTTGCACATGGATAAAAAAATATACGCGAACTGACTGTAATCAACCCTGCAAGTGGAGTAGAAAAAAGTTTAGCACCTGCAATAATTTAATTTGATAAATAAGTTAAATAAACGAAGGTTTCATTAACATAGTGAGGAATGATAGGGTTGCTCTACCGATTAACAGAATGAAAGTTCTGTCCAAAATAACAATATGATTTATTAAGACTAAACACAAAATAATAAACAAAAACACATGAAACATTTACAATACATCAAATTGGCTCAAATTGGATACTCATACAAACACTGTAAAGGTGAAGTTGTCCCTAAACTAGATTGTGAGGTTTAAGACGAAGTGGTATGTGGAGCCAATTCCTTGCCACTCAAATCTTAAGAGAGACACACAGCTAACCCAACATTAATTGCTGCTACTCAAGACAGAACAAAGTTAGAAAAAGACGAACAGGCGCGCTCTGCTGAGCTCTGATTATCACCAAGGAAAATCCCTATCTGCCGGTGCTGCGGACATACATTACCAAACTGTCTTCTTAACTGCCAGAACACGATCTGGCGTACCGGATGCGATGGCTGGTTGCTTCGACGTCCTCGACCGAAAGGCGAGAGCCGACTACCCTAGAGCACCCGTACATGCCGAACACCGAACATTCCCGCCCCCACGACAGTGGCCGTGGTTAAACGTTCCAATCAGCAACTCGAAAACCGGCGGAAAATTCCACTCCATTGCCGGAGCACTACCATTCCACCAATGGAGATTCTTGGCGCCAATTTCTGCGCTGATCTTGCTACGTCACGGAGCTATGCCCTGAGCAAGCCAATCACAGTTACTATTTTGCAGAAAGCGCGGGAATTTTCCCGCCACAACTGCCTGGGTACACAAGTCATTTCCACGCCTCGCTGGTAGCCCGCCAGAAAGTGTTTTTGCTAAGTTTCTGCGAAGTAACGGAACCTCTAGCCCAGCCGCTACTTCAGGCCCCTCCGGGCGTGTCTTTTGACAATGTCGGCATCTGGAAAGCATTCACTCGACTCCCTCACACCCTTTCAAAATCAGCAGAGCCCGCCTGTCACCGGACCACCCGGGTGACGAGAGACGCTGCGTGGGAAGTCCGCGTGTGAAGGAATAGCAACTTTCCACCGCAAGCAATTAGAGAGGAGAATCGTAAGATAGAAATATGTGAGGGGGCTCATGCCACCTCTCACTATAATAAAACGGCGCATTTCACGATCTATTCCTGTTCTCCATTGTCTACATTCAACGATGGCTGCGCACACTGACCATAAGTATTCTAGCCTAATTAGAGAAAGACGTATTTTCATCATCAATACTTTTTGCATTAGACCTACTGCCAGGTACCTGTTAGATTACATAACATATCTGCTACTGCTTCTTGTTTCAAGTAAGTTAGAGGCAAGCAGAAATGGACCCACTTCACATTTTTTATTCTCGGTTTACTTTCTTTTTTATTGCATTTGCTTCCGATTTCCTGCCTACATCTTGTATTGAAGATAGATCACGAATGTGATTTTCCACATGCTTAGACAAAATATGATCACCTCCTATTGTAAAAATTCTGGACTTAACAATGCTTCTTTTACCAGGATCTCCAACTCTGTTCACCAGTAGAATGTATGTATGTAAAGTTTTTGTGGAATACTGGTGTCTAGTCCTTTTCACTGCACATTTCTCCATCTTCAGCACCACTATCCTACACGCCTAGCGGCACTTTTTCCTTAACCTACATAGTCGGCACAACGCTCGTGTTTGCTGCCAGCTACAGGCTGCTGGTTCCCAAGATGAAATTGCCGGACGCATCTGCTAGGCGCAAAACGCACTCTCCTACTTGAGGGGCAAGTTGCGGAATTCGAGTGCAGGGATTGGGGGATCCTTCCGTGACATTTTCTGAACTGTGAAGTTCCCGTCCGCTCGACGACAGCTACGTGTAGATATGGACTGCACAGTCCATAAGAAAAAAAACTAAGTTCCGCCGAGTTGCCGACATTCCGTGCGGCATCGGCCTCAGTGCGGGGGCGGACACTGGCATCCCTCAGCTGTGGGCCTGGAGCAGCCGCAGGCCGCAGGCTAAGCCGCTGGTTATCCAATCACGCGTGGCCAGGAGGCCGCAACCAGGTCGCTGGCGCCCCCTGCATCTGTTAGCGGCGGATTGCGTTAAGCTCTCGTTAGCCTGCGTTTCCCTCATCACGGCTATCCCTGCCCGCGGGGACACTGATAAATTGTGCCTGTCCTGAGCCCCTGTGGTACTCTTCACATTCTGTGCATCCAAGGGACTCGAACAACAAGTTGAACATTTTTATTTTTTTTTTTTACAAAATAGCATATTTTTAGTACACTACTGGCACTAAAATTGTAACATCACGAAGAACAGCAAATAACAAAATTTTACTTATTACATTTTCACAGCAAGAGTCCATGATTAAATCTTTGAGTGATTTGGATTTGTAAAGGGTCCAAAATCTAGCACTCAGAGCTGCCGCCTATGACAGCAACAATGCCTCAAACGTGGCCGGGCACCGAGTGATTGATCTTGGATTGTGGACACGGGTACGTCAGTCATTCTATGCTGCTTCAACTCTACTTTCGAGTGTGGCTGACGAGTTGTGGCGAACAACTCTCTCGGAAATTCACCAGCAGATGTTTTCATTGCGCGAGAAATCTGGGCATGCTGGACACTGCGACAAACGGTGTAACCTCGGTACCGGGGTTTGTCAAGATACATTAGTGGATCCTACTTGATACTAATACAATTATTACTACTGCAGCTTTTGTTCAATGAATGTTAGTACTATTACTCTTCCATTGTGGGCACTACTGCTATGTCCTAAGGTTACCAATATTTGCTATGTATACTACTGATGCTAGTCTACTCTACCTGCAGCGTTACAAGTGTGCCAGCGTATATAAACCTACATTGGTTGGACGTGCTCACCGAGCTAATCCCGGTGAGCATACCCCTGGCACCGGGCTGGCCCAGAGTAGATAATCGCTGCAGTACTACTCTAATGTTGTTATCCTATCTTATCCTACATCTAACCAAATACTAAGTCCTATGTCAAGTCCGGTGAGTGTCAGAATCGGGTAAAAGGTGCACCCTCCACTAATCCCAGAAGTGGCGGATCCCAGCTGTGAAGCAGCTGGCCTGCTCCACGCATCGGCGGAACAAGACAGCTGCACGGAGTCTAGTCAGGTGATCAGATATGATCTGTTAGTGATTGTTCCGTAAAAATTCCTTTATGACTTTGTGTGATATTTCATTAGCTACATTGTTCCGGATTTTGAAGTGGTCCTCTTGCCTGAGCAGGTGATACGTGTCATGGTTTGGTAACTGTTGTCGTAATTGTGCCGCTACCTTGTCGGAGAGGTGGCACTCATACACCAGATGGTCCGGTGTGCCTGGTGCGGCCCCACAGTCACACGTTGGTGTAGCCCGTTTCCCAAACCGGCATAGGTATGCCGGGTAGGGTCCATGTCCAGTAAGGAAGTGCAGCAGTCCTCTTGAAGTGTTTTACCTCCCCATTAATTCACTTATTTTGTCCCTGTTTCCCTTTTTAACCCAATACCACGCCGCCTGTTCCCTGATCTTTATATCGAGAGGACAAAGCCTCATTAATACTGCTAGTGCACCCCCTGGAGTTGTTCTATATGCCCCTACTGATAGCAGGAGCATATTTCGCTGCACTGTTCTAACAGACATGGCAGGCATAACCCTCGTCAGACTGTGAGCCCAGACTCCTGACCCATATCCTACAAATGACGTCAGAATACTGTTGTGATATAGTTTTATTAGTTCTGGTGGCAGGTGGAATCGTGTATGTCCAATCCCAATCAAACTGTTGAGTGTTTCTAAGGATATTTGCGTTACGGTGACAATATGTGGTGCACAACTCCACCTCTCGTCGACGACTACACCCAAGTATCGTGCCTCGTGGTGCCGAAGAAATGGTGAGCCGTCTATTCTTACTGTCAGATTCCTAACTAACTGTCCCTTCAGTAGTAGGTATATGGACTCACTTGATGAGATCTTCATTTTGGCAGTGTGGCACCATGTTCTCAGGATAGATATGGCCCTTTCAAATTTTGGTTCCAGGTCTTCGCGGCTACAACCGCCAACCAGCAGGAAGAGGTCGTCTGCGTAGACAATACCCTCTAGCACATCGTCGCTATTCTGCAGGTTGTCCAAGAGGGGTTTCATGTTAAGAGAAGGGATATGCCATGCTGTTATTCCTATATTCCTCTTGATCTTGTCTCCTGATTTGTTGTTGCGCCTCGGAGTCATCTTCCTCGCTATCGTCAGGCAACAGGACCCAGAGGAGGACCTCAGAATTTTCCTGCTAGGTTTTCGTCATCCATCCCTGATCCCCGACGGTAGACACCACCATGGGTGACCTGTACTAGCTTGTATGGTATGCCCCATGGGTCCGTAGCCAATTGGCCTTGAACATACTTCTCCCAGCTCTCTAGCCTGACTGCCCTAAGCTCCTGTTGAAAGTGCTACTTTGCTTCCCTGTATATTTGCAACCAACGTTGCTTCTCCTCCCAGACGACACTCTACTGGTAATAGCTTCTCGCCCTCCTTACAGACTGGCGCATCAGTCCTATTTCGGTTGACCATGGTGATGAAGAGGCCATAACGGCTCTCCTCTTGGTTGGTACGGCAGCTTCCACCGCCCTGACGACTGCTTTCACCAGTTCGTCGGCGTTTCCTTCTAGATTCTCGTCACCTTTTGGTAATGTTGGTATGTCACACTCCCTCGACAGATGGTCACAGTCGGTCCTGTTGTAGTTTATGTGTGTCTCTCACCCCATGTCCCAGCGGCATTCCCCATCTCCCAATGAAAATGTGATGAGATTATGGTCGCTAGTTGTTACTTGGTTCCATACCATCCAATCTGTTACCTTGGTTGCGAGATTGAGCGTAACAAAGGTAACATCAATATTCGTGCCTTCGCCCCCCCCCACACACCTCGGTGGGGGAGGGTGTTCTCTTGTTTATTGGCGACCACTAGCTGTAACGCCATGATGGTCTCTTTTTCTCCTCGATCATCATGGGTGCTGCTGAACCATAGGGGGGACTTCGTTATGTCAGCTATGATGATGCATCTACGCCCCCGCAACGCCATGGTCACTTGTGTTAGTTTATCTAGGAACTGATCTATTCCCCTGCCATACAGGAAGTACATGTTAATGACGTACAGTACTCCACTCCAACTGGTGAATGTAGTTCCAGGACCGTGGCTCTTAACGCTTTCTTGGTGATCATTACTGCAGCTCTGGGTTCCACTCCATTGTAGATTACCTGCCAATTTGCTTCTGCAAATGGGATTCACTCGGCTTGGGAGTGTGGCTCCTGCAAACAGAGCACATCCAGACTCCTCTCTTCCACAACTCTCTGGTGTCATGACTAACTTACGGTTGTGTGAATTAATCTGTCCTACTTTTAAAAGGTTCATGTGCTAAGTATATTCTGATGTATGATTCTAGCCAATTATTGCTCCAGTCGTGCGCTAATCTTCCATTTGTGATGAAAGATTGAGTGTAAAGTTTATTTAGATCAAATTTCTCATTTCTTCTTTCAAAAACTTTCTTAGCCAGGTCTCGCAGGGCTCCGAAGTCAGTGGGGAGATTCATCGTCTTTTACTGTATTTTCTACAGCCTCCATTACCGAGAAGGTGACATCCCTACCGACTCATGGGCAACACGTACCACATGTCTCATGGCCGTGGTGAGGACCGCCAGCTCCTCCAGGCGCGCTAGTTGTAATGCATGTTCTAGGTTGGGGATCTACGCCAAAACCTCTGAGTCCATGGATTTGTGGATAAACATGTACTGCTAACAATGTTAACCTGTACTTTCTGTTTGTTAAGCTTGTCATTTTGCTTGTCATTGGAAACTTCCTACGACAGGATGCCCTTTCTGTCGTTCTAGATCTTCAGGCGGTTTGAGGGAGAGGGAGCATCTGTCTGACCACAAGGGTCCATTTGCACACACGCATCTCCCGTTTCCACACTTTAGGTTTGTGTCTTGGAAGATTTGTGCAAAAATTCCCTAAATCTAAGGGCCCTCAATGCATCACTCAACCTTTTACTCGGGGACTTCCTTTTAGGCTTCCTGTAACCTGATATGGACTGGGCCATAATCAGTTCTTGAAATGTGCCTCTGCTCTAGCACCCTGTAGGTAGGGCAGTTTCTTCCTGTAGCGTTACAACTTCTCTTTCTTCTCCGCGTACAGGTTATGCATATCGCAGTTCTGCCGTAGGTTTTTCTGGTATGATCTTCTGCCCCGCGCCTGGAGCAAGCCGACTTTCGCTCGCAGTGTTTTTGAACATGCCACAGTTGTGGCACCAGGGAACTACGAGATAATCTCTTATGTTAATTGAATGGAATCCCATATGTACGTTGCTCATAGTGGTGAGCATGCGCCACATGTTCCCCGAGACCTCGGCAACGTGGTACACAACATCACGCTCTCGAGGTCCAGTTTTGAAGCGCAATTTGAATTCGCTCTTAAAGGTCTCCAAACTCATGTCCTCAAAATTCTGTTGGTTAATTGTTTCATAAATGTCGTTTTCGTTTATTGCAGTGGGTACATCATACGAGATTAATAGAGGATTCCGCTTTTTAGGTGGTTCACACTTAATTACCTTATTTAATTTTAAATGACTGAGTATTTTATCTCTGTCTTCTTCGGAGGCAATGTCAACTATCACAACATCTTTGGTTGCCTTGACCTTATTTATTTTTATTTTATCTGATGAAGCATTCACCATTGTTGTAAGGATCTCCTGCACCTTTTTGATGTCCTGACTAGGCAGGGGTCTCAGAAAGACTGCAGTATCCGCTCTTTTCGACACTTTAGCTATCGTTTCTCTTGTGGTCTGCATTTTGTTGGCCGCCTGCGCAACCACTCCAGCCCACGTTTTATTGGACTGTTTTCGCAGTCATTTGTTCTCCTTCTCCAACTCTTCCAATTGCCCCTCGAGCTGCGCGCTAGCGATAGCCCAGGTGGGGAGTTCTTTTTTATTTGAGAGGACTGCTGTGATGCTTATATTTCCGTTTTTGATACTGGAATCTAATAGCTGATTTATTTTCGTATGCCATTCGGTTACATTTTCTACATTCTGCCCCATGCCCTTTTTTGGGGTGAGAACAGCAAGGTCGAACACCTCGAGAGAACACTGGAGTCACTCGCCTCTTGGTCTGCCATATTCAGACGAGTGAAAAAAGTTGAGAGCCCGTCTCTCACCCCAGACCGGCTCCTCTGACATAGGGGGGGGGGGGGGGGGGGGGGAGACTGCTGCAGCTCACCCACCAGCCTCGCCCCAAGGCCAAGGGCACTTCTGAGCCGCCGGGTTCAGCACGCCATCGCCAACGTACTGGTCCCCCTCAGTGGCCCCATCATCGATGCTTTCACTCGACGCTCCTCAGCAAGTGCACCCCGCACTCTGGAGAGGCGGATGCACCGTTCGTCCTTTGCCGCCTACTAGCCTAAGCTTCCATCTCTTGGCCAAGGACCCACTCCTACTCAGGTGGTGGGCCAGTCATCCAGTCCGGTCTGGATCCAGCTAACCTGGCCCAGGCGATGTCACCACCTCCTGGGTTTGGCAGAACATGCCCTGGTTACCCAGGGGCGCGGCGAAGCGTCCTTGCCGACTCTAGCCGAGATGCCACGTCGAGAAACGAGGTCGCCGGCATGCAGATTACCTGCTGGTCTGTGCCCTGCGAGAAAGAGGGAGAGGAGCAGCAGCTGCCCAGCGCAGAGGGATCGCACACAAGTGAGCAACAATCCCCGCAGCTCCGCTCAATCCTCCCTCCCTCCCCCCCCCCCCTCCAAGGGCCAGATCTTCAGTCCTTCGACACAGCTCCCCCTGTGCCACACACCATTCGCTTTAGCATCGGGTTGGGTCGCAGCCCTCCATTTTGACGTAAGGCAACGTTCGGACGGGCCCGAGAAATGCCTGGATTGACGTCTGGCACCACGGGAAGGCGGAAAGAGCCACTTGGGAAGGGGAGGCTATATGAGTCGCATCACTTCCCCTTGTGAGGCCTGTCGCGGTACGCCCGACCAAAAGCGATACGCCCTAGTGCGGGTCTCCGTGCCTTACTGCGCTCCGGCAACGGGCAGGGCCGCACCAAGTGCACTGCCAAGCAACCGACCTCACGCCAGACAGAAACATGTGGTCTTGCGTTATACTGTTGAAACGTAAGATCACGGAGACCTCCAGGATTCGGTCACATTTGTAAACTGTTCGCGTGGTGAATGAGCATCGCGAGAGAGTCAGTGCCACAGTTTGTGACTGGTCTAGGTGGAAACTGCGACCCTGATAAGCTATTCATATGTGACGTAAACGTGAGTTATGACAGTGTGTGAACCTCATCCAACACGCTATATCGAACATTTGACTTCTCCGTTACATCTGTAAGTAATCACTCTGTCACCTCGCACAATAGCTCAGATACTGCTGCTTCAGAGGCGTCGAAAGGAACAGAAGACACCTGCGTCAGTGCAGCAGATTATGCATCTTGAAATCACTCAGTGATACATTGTTTCGATGACGTAGATTTCAGTTGATAGTGACATAAACAGCACGTGGTGCCTCCCTCACAAACGCTTCCAGCGGCGAGCTTCATGTCAGAACTACAAAAGTGCTTCATCTTTCTTCTTTTCCCCAGCGTTAATTCCGTCTAATGTGCGGTTCCCTTCTTCAGTAATAGACAAATTTTATTTTATTATTCAGCTTCGTGATGGGATACTATTCCTAACGCTACAGTCGTCAAGCTAAACTAAAGAAGAGAAATAATGTGTACCATCTGTCTGTGAATCGGTTATACTTTTCAGTGTGTGTATCGTACTTAACAATTTGTATATTGTATTCTCTGAGGTGGAATTTGGGGACCAGCTCACCACCTGCCTTGTCCAGTGTGGTAAACCATTCTCGAGCTGGCCGGTGCACCAGTCCACGGTCGCTGACCCGCAGCAGTTCACCTCCCTGTGTCGCACTAGCTCGTTGCACATTCCGCTGTACGCGCAGGCCACACCTATAGCACTTAAATCCTCTAAACACATTACTTAAAACAGTTAAAGGACCCGTCTTTGAAACCCTGTAATTGTGACCTATTCCACCGCAGAATTTGGCTCAAATGTTCCCGCAACCTTCGTCTGTGATGTTACAACAGCGTGGCGCCCTGCGACGCCACGCTCTGCGCCTGTGACGCTCCAGACAGCAAGACGTAGACACGTGATGACACACCAGATGACGTAACTCGCCGCAGGCGCAGCGGATGAGACTACCGATATGCCGCACCTTATCACCCCAGTCCAAGTCAGGTGTTCACGTGACTTCAGCGCGTCGAGCTCACGGTTCTAGTCTTAAGTCTGGCACGCGGTATTTTTTTCATTGCGTCAGACAACTATGTTCTTAATCTAAGATTTCTCATTTTATTTGACGGTTACCAGTAAATGACCTACGTTTTCGTTACTAAATTATGTCTGTAAGCAAAGAAAGGAGGGACAAAAGGAAAGAAACACAAAATAAGAACAGCTTTTACTTAGGTACAGTGCGGAAAATAATTTCGTAACTTAGCCGTTTACAATAGATCACATTTACAAAAGGTGTTCGAAATCTGCACCGTTTGCTCGAATGTAGGTATTGCATCGCCAAATCACCCCTTCACGCCCAAGCCCAACCGCTGCACGTGCAGCGAAGTACGTCATCCTGTGACGTCACACGTTCAAAAATTCTCGTCCATTTTTGGGGCATTTTCCGATATTTGCAACCTATGTGTCTTTTATTAAATTACTTGTTTCAGCGTCATCTAAGCAGCTTCGGTGGTTTTTAAACTTAAGAAGATCATCCTGCATGGTTTGGGCCCAGTGAGTCCGCCAAGCACTTCCCTGTTTGGATTTGTTTTTCACGGTCCCCTACGGCTGTCTGTTTGTCCGAATCTGTAACAGCAGCGCCGAGTAATAATGCCGGACCCACCACATTTAATCTGTGTTTCATCAGGTTCCAGAACAGTTTTCCTATCGGTCAAAGCTACGTTTTCCATAATCGAGACAGCTTCTTGAACTCACAGCCACTCAGCGGAAATAAATACAGTGCAAGCACACTGTTTGTAAGTGATATTTTAGCAAGACCCTCACGCGAAGATTCTCGCTCTTTCCCCTCAGAAAAATTTATGTCACTTCTGAGGTATCTTTTATTTAAAAAAGGATACCGGTACTTCCTTTTTTATATTCATTCTACCGTCGTCTTGGTACGCATGGAAATTATTTATTCGTGTAGACAGTATATCATATTAAACATAATAAACAGTGGAAACTGACATGGGCGAAAATATACAGTAGCTGCAAAAACATTCAGTTAATCATGGGTCAGGGAACGAACTATTTGCGACAAACTGCGAATGTGTCGTTATTGACTTATGTATGAAATATTGTCGTGGTTGGTGCAGCTATTTTTGAAGGGTAATCTTTTCGAATAAGTTCCCATGTAATTGGGCTCTAATTTCACCCGTGATTTATCTTAACAAGAAATACGTCACTGCTTCATCAGGTTACATTTCACTGTTGACTAGTACCTGATACAGGGTGTGTTCCGTGTAGTGTCCCCGGATTTGGGTGCAATACTGCACTCTTTGTTGTAAGATGCTACGACACGTCAACCTTCTGCATATTTTGTAGTAATTCCTGACAAGGCTGTAAGATTCGCTGCTCCAATTCTTCAACCGCATCAACAGGAGTGCTGCATATCTGAGATGGCCATAGTAAGAAAAAGCAAGAAAATTGTGGTCATATGATGTTAGTGGTTGAAGGACAGTTCCCGTTCATCTTGGACTATATCGGTGCTTTAGATGGGTTTTACCTCAGCGACAAAATGTCCCGGTGCCATGTTGCCCAACTATGATCCATGCGTGAAATATGAGGTCAGGTAGATGGGGACTTGTCGAAAAGTTTCGATTTTAAAAATCTTTGTACTAAGTAGGGAGATAAGAAACAATGAAATAAGCGGCAACTCGGATCTCGCAAAGTGCTCATTTGCTGACCCATGTCTATTTTGCTTCTACTTGCGTGTCAGATTTTGCTATTAATTGTTACAGGCCTTATACAAGTTTGTAGAACGCTACCTTCCGAAGAAGATACGAAGAAACAGCTAAATGGAATGTGCTCCACATTGTATCGGTACACCCACTTCACAATAAACGTGAAATTGGAAGGCCAGTGCAGTTGAAAACAGATCGTGGTGATACACGTACTCGGAACGCTCTGATAAATTCCTGTTTCTCCATATCTTCCGTTATCTTAATCCGGCTAGCCGCCGTTGCTTCCACGGCAATTACTAAAGCAGAGCGTAGCCCATATGGAGATTTATGGCCCTGTACTGGAAAACAATACTACGCTGTTCCGCCACCGGCATAGCAAACTTCAGAGTTCTGAGCTTCGCTGTGTGTCTCTTAAATAACAATATATGCCCCAGAGATTCAATAACAGAATGCATGACAAGCTGTGACAGTCATAATTCACTGCAAGCAAGCTTGCTCCCGTTTCCAAAACACAAAATAAAAATTTCCTTTTTGCGGAATGCCTTCGCGCCTGATTTATTGAGCCAAATTCTGATGACTCAGATAAGAAATGAAAACTGCCATGTTTCCGCCTTCAGCTGCTGATAAAATTCATTACTTCCACATCCAGTTTCATAAAAGTATTCACTGCATCATGTTAGGTGAAATATACTGTCATTAGTGTCAGATGATAAAACAATGAATTAGACACTGTTATCATATAGTAATATAAATTACACAACCAGACTGTAAAACTGGGCTATGTAGTGCACTTATTCATGTTATAACTGCAAACTGTGCAAATGGCTCTATGTAATATGAATCTGTTCACAGCGTTAACGCCGACTGCAGTTATAACATGAATAATTGCACCGCATAGCAGAGTTTTTATAGCTTGACGATACAGTTTATATTAAGATATGATAACAGTGTATAATTCATGGTTTTACCATCTGACGTGAATGATTTTATAATTCACCTGCTATGGTGTTGTAAATACTTTTATGTACTACCGAAACTGGTTGTGTAAGTAAAGCATTTTGTCAGCTGCTCAAGGCCGTAAAAAGACATTTTTCAAAACTTTACGATCTGTAGGGCACCGTCTCCTGAGAATATATTGGGGCACCAATAAAAGAGTTGCCCATGTAGTTGTGAACAATAGTTTTACTTCGAGTACAACTGAAGTCCTTTGGCAGTTTTGTTTTATTATTAGACTCCCCGTCGGAGAGTGTTTTTCTTTTAAATTTGATGCTTGACGGTGTATTTTTTTAACTACTTAGCAAATTCAATCGAAGTAGTATGCACATGCTCTTCACGTAAATACATGAAGTACGTAAATATTTTAAGTTGCACCCCAAACGTAACTCCAGTTAAATTTCAGTCAATTATCTAATGAAAATCTTCCACGTGTTAAGTTTTGAAAATATAGAAATTTCGTTGATAAACCACCAAAACGGAACTACGCCTTATACATGTCAGTGAAAGCGTCAGCATTTTCCACGTGATTCATAAGTGGCAAACATCATAACTTGCTGTAATATTTAAGACACTAAAGTTGTATTCGAGACACTTTGCGTTATTGACGGGATACGGTTAGGATGAAAGTCCTTGAACAACCATTCTGATTTTCTTTTGACGTAATTTCCGGCAATCACTCGAAGAGAATGCTGGGATGTTTTCTTTAAGCAATGTCTGCGATCTGTGTCCCATACTTGATTTTTCTAGATTTCTAATGACCTTCACGTTCACAAATGCTACACACTCTAAACGTTCTTATTTATTTGCTCCCAACCTTCTCTTGTTTGTGTAGAGTGCCTGTTCACGGACCGTTTGTTTGATATCCATACATCACTTTTATTTCATGTGCTTGTAAGTCATACTTGCAGACGTAAGATATCACTTGTCAAAGTACACTGTACAATTATTAATCATTGCACCACTTTGACCCGCTCCGAAGGTCTAGGAAATATTTTAATACGTAATTTGGAATGAGAATTAAATTGCCAGGCGCTCCATACTTGAGAAACAAATCACTTGTCATAAGAAGTCTTTGCTCCTCCATTAGTTGAAAAGTACATCATTCACGTGTGTAGTGAAAATGCACAGAAATAAACTTCCTCAGAATTCAAAATTAAATAAATATCCTTCATCCCCCACAGCTGATGGCGCAACAGGCAGGTAAACCAGAAATGCAGTGACAAACGTTCAGCCTTTCTCCGCACATCATACGTAACAGAGTTTGAAATGTATTAAACCCCTGGGTCGTACTGCACTTGGTCGATGTTACACAAGGCAAACGTGCGCTGCACGAAGAATATTTACAGTGTTAGTGATGTGACAGCAGCTGCAGGAAGTAAATGCTTGTTGCTATACGGTGTAACAAACTGATGATGACAAACTGTGAGGATTTGTAGAGTGTGCCTTGAGGAGTAAATTGAGGATGGGAACCAATGTCCTAAAAAATTCACACAACGACGCAACAGAGGCCTACGCCTGCCTTACAGGCTATCCTTCTGGCAGTAACGAGAGGTTCTACGCTGCCACGTCGCAAGCGGAGCTTTCAGCAGGAATGTGCACACAGCTAAGGGCAAACTCATGCTAGCTCCTGAAATGGTGACCTATCCCCAAGCGTTGTCCACTACAGCGCGCACACACCCCGAGGATACACATTATTGTTCGATTACGCTATTGGCGATAAACCATTGGAAACAGTACTAGCCGAACGATACCTAGTAGTAAATTAGCGAATAAAACAAACTGTAAGATGCTCGTGTATGGTGCTGATGTGTAAAGAGTCGTCGCAACGCACGACAGTTGTTGCGAAATACGAGAAAACCTGCAAATTATCAATGCTTGATAGAGTTATTGGCAGCTGACCTTCAAATAAACAAATGTAACGTATTGCACATAAATAACCGGAAATACACATTATTGTATCATGGAAAGATTGTCAAACACACGCGCGCACATACATACTCGCTGCATGCAGTTACTTCAATTTGATATCTGTTAGTATGATTACGGAGCAGTTTAAACTCCAACGACCACACAAAAATAATCTTAGGAAAGGCAGATGCAAGAGTGAGATTCACTGGAAGAATCGTCAAGAAGTGTAGCCTACGTACAGATTCCTCTTCTTCAAACAATCCTTAAAAATTGCTCGCCTGTCTAGGAACCATCAAAGAATGAATTGATAGATTGAAATAGAGAAGGCCCAAAAACTACCAGCATGTTTGGTCACGTGTTCTTCTGGTATGACTGAAAGCGTTCCGGAAATGCTTGGCCAACTGCAGCCGTAGAGCATACAAGAGAACACTTGCGTATCACGATGTGGTTTACTCACACGGAGGATCGCCAATATTCCATCTTCCTGTGCACCATTCGCGACTGGAGAAATTAAGGAGTGCGTGAAAGGTTGTTTACGAGGTATATGTGTAGCTGTAGATATAGGAAAAGCAGGTGCCGTGCTGATATTCGTTGAAAGAATCTTACGAAAATGTAATGCTTCCATGAAAGAAATGGCTTACAGAACACTAGTAAGCCGGATTCTTGAGAACTGCTCATCAAGCTGGGACCATTGCCAGTTACGATTAATAGAACAGACAGAACTTTCAACAAAGAGTAACGATTTTCGTTGCAGAATCGTTTACTAAGTGCGAGAGCCTTGCAGAAATGCTCAAAGAATTCCAGTCAGAAAAGTTGCATGGCAGGCGTTGCATGTCAGGAAGAGGTTTGCTGTTGCAATTCCTGGAGTTTATGATCCGGGAAGAGTCGGGCAACATATTACTTCCTCCCACACATATACGGCTGCATGACCAAAACGAGAAAATCAGAGAAATTAAGATTTCTCTTGTATGTCCATCGAGAACTGTTCTTCCCAGGCACTATTCGCGAATAGGAAATGGGAAGATGTTATCGGTGCCAGAATTATCCCTCTAAGGTGGCTTGTATCGTATAGTTGTAGATGACTTCAATGTCCTTTAGCGCCTTTGGATGTTTCCATACATTGGTTTCCATTCCCAATATATTTTTCTACATACTACCTAAACATCCTCGACTTTTAGTGCTATCGAACTGTACATTCAGTATGCAATGACAAAGTTGATAAACTGCGTAGCAAATACATTGTTGTTTCATATCAGCACACACTCCGCTGCAGAGTGAAAATCTCATTCCGGAAACATCCCCTAGGCTGTGGCTAAGCCATGTCTCCGCTATATCCTTACTTTCAGGAGTGCTAGTTCTGCAAGGTTCGCAGGAGAGCTTCTGTAAAGTTTGGAACGTAGGAGACGAGATACTGGCAGAGGTAAAGCTATGAGGACGGGGCGTGAGTCGTGCTTGGGTAGCTCAGTTGGTAGAGCACTTGCCCACGAAAGGCAAAGGTCCCGAGTTCGAGTCTCGGTCCGGCACACAGTTTTAATCTGCCAGGTAGTTTCACATTGTTGTTGTTGTGGTCTTCAGTGCAGAGACTGGTTTGATGCAGTTCTCCATACTACTCTGTCCTGTGCAAGCTTGTTCATCCGATTCCCTCTTCTAGTCAAGCTGTGCCACAAATTCCTCTGCTCCCCATTTCTATTCAGTACCTCCTCACTAGTTACGTGATCTACCCGTCCAGTCTTCAGCATTCTTCTGTAACACCACGTTTCGAAAGCTTCTGTTCTCTTCTTGTCTAAACTATTTATCGTCAATGTTCCACTTCCATACATGGCTAGACTCCATACAAATACTTTCAGAAAAGATTTTCTGACTCTTAAATCTATACTCGACGTTATCAAATTTCTCTTCTTCAGAAACGCTTTTCTTCCCATTGCCAGTCTACATTTTATATCCTCTCTACTGTGACCATCATCAGTTGTTTTTCTCCCCAAATAGCAAAACTCATTTACTACCTTAAGTGCCTCATTTACTTATCTAATTCCCTCAGCATCACATGATTTGATTAGACTACATTCCATTATCCTCGTTTTGCTTTTATTGATGTTCATCTTATATCCTCCTTATATGACACTGTCTATTCCGTTCAATTGCTCTCCCAGGTACTTTGCTGTCTCTGACAGTATTACAATATCATCGGCAAACATCAAAACTTTTATTTCTTCTCCATGGATTTCAATTCCTGCTCAAAATTTTTCTTTTGTTTCGTTTACTGCTTGTTCAATAGACAGATTGAATGACATCGCGGATAGGCTACAACCCTGCCTCACTTCCTTCGCAACCAATGCCTCCCATTCATGCCCCTTGACTGTTATATCTGCACACTGGTTTCTGTACAAATTGCAAATAGCCTTTCGCTCCCTGCATTTGAGCCCTGCAACCTTCAGAATTCGAAAGAGAGTAGCAAATATATTATCCGAGAAAAAATATTCAGACACCTATTTGTGGACATTAAGATGGGATACCTCTACCATTCGCTTTTATGGCGACTTGATATTTGCTGGGGACACTTTCAGTGAACGTCTGAATACATGTGGAGCAAGGGCAGCCCATCCTTCCTCAAGTGCCGAAACCAAAGAAGGGAGTGATGTTGGGCGCTGGGCACTGGAGCGATAACGACATTCTGACTCATCCCACAAGTGACGATTGAGTTCAGGTCGGACTCTGTGAGGGCCAGTATGATATTTTCCAGAAATCGTTGCCTCACAGATGCTGCGTTACAATAGGATGCATTGTCAAAACTTGTATAAACAACCATGGTTTCCGAATGGTTCCTCTACAATCCACAGTACAGAATGCTGTAGAATGTGTCAATGCCCTTCGGCATTTAGCGTTTTCTTCAGCACAGTAGAGAGCTATACCTTAAATACGGAAAACACGCCCACGCCCACACCGTGGCGCCAACTCCTCTGTACTTGGTCGCGGTCGCGCATGGTAGCCGCGCGGTGTTGGCCGCCTTGCCACGATTTGCGCGGCTGCCCCCGTCGGAGGTTCGAGGCCACACTCGGGCATTGGCGTGTGTGTGTTGTCCTTAGCGTAAGTTACTTTAAGTTAGAATACGTAGTGTGTAATCCTAGGGACCGATGAGCACAGCAGATTGGTCCCACAAATTTCTAAATTTCTTCTGTACTTCGCCGCTGGGTCTACACATGATGACAGGAATTCACCAAATCTAAACCCGTCCATCGGATTGGCTCAGGGAATAGCGTGAGTCATCACTCCACGTCACTCGTTTCGAGTCATTCACGGACCACTGGCAACTTGACAACAGCTCAGGCGTCGCTTAGCATTCACTACGGGAATGAGGAGCTACTCGACCACTGCAACTCATTCTTTTTAAATCTCTACGCACAGTGATTGTGCTACCTGTTCTAGTGGTAGCACTTTGCAGCTCTCGAGTGATTCCTTTCGCCGATTTCGTGCGATTTTTACAACTATCCTTCGCAATGCTCAGCGGGACCTGGCCATCAGTAGATGAGGTTTCGTTTTGGTTAATTGTGGTTGTTCCTTTGGCTTTCACCATCCGTCGACCTGGTCAGCTTTGGAATGGTCAAAAGTCCCTCACAGATTTCTTAGAAATTCACTTTTGAAGTCATTTATCTTACCTTGACCGATCCATTTTGCTGTTACTGCTTCCCCGCTGTCAACGCCATGCTTTCCTTGTTCTGGTATACTGACGGATCCGCCTCTGGTGACATCTAGTGATTTTCTTCCGCACTACACAGGGGTATTCGGATACGTTTTATCGCACGTGAACAACGTGAGGGTACTAGATCACTGCCACTGTTTAGTAACTCGTCAAACGCACAGGATCTCTACCAAAACATAGTTTCTGTGAGCAGTTGCAAGTCTAATTTCTTGACTTGCAACTTTATGAACAGAGATATGCGTCCAATTCGGCATGGGAATATGAAGCTACGGGAAAGGTCCGTATGTTAAAGGCCTCTATATCACGGTGATTTGCAGGGACCACTTTATTCGCCGTCGTTACACTCGAGACTTTCTGGATGCATGAAGATAATGCCCTGCTTTTTCGTACGCACGGCATTGCATTTCCTCGCTTTGGCTAGGCAGGGAGCTCCCTTATTCCGGCGCTGGTTATTGAAATTTAGACTCTACCAGGAGTACCGAGAGAGAGAGAGAGAGAGAGAGAGGGAGCGGGAACACGCTAGGGTCAGAGGCTCACCTGATTTCGTTAGCCGTAGCAGAGGCGCGCGTTTTTCTCCTTCTCGATCCCTTCTGCTCCTTACGACTACTCTTGCCGCCTCTTCGCCTCCGCTGGGAGTAATTCGTGGGAGCCGCCGTTCATTCCACGACGTGTGCCTCCGCCGCCAGCCTTCTTCCCCTGCAGCTCTGTTGCCTGCCACCGTGCTCCCGTTCGGCACGTATCTCTACGCGTAGCGGCCTAAACAACGTTCAGATGACTGAAAGCCTGCAGCGCACAAATGCCGAGGAAATTCCGCAAAGATCTGATGCCTTATGCTATATACTTTTTATTTCGTTTATTTTATTGATGATGTGATGAGCTTGATTTGGTTGGTCGGTTGTTTGGAGGAAGAGACCAAACAGCGAGGTCATCGGTCTCATCGGATTAGGGAAGGATGCGGAAGGAAGTCGGCCGTGCCCTTTCAAAGGAACCATCCCAGCATTTGCCTCGAGCGATTTTGGGAAATCACGGAAAATCTAAATCAGGATGACCGGACGCGGGATTGAACCGTCGTCCTCCCGAATGCGAGTCCAGTGTGCTACCACTGCGCTACCTCGCTCGGTGATGAGCTTGAAGCCATAACAGCCACAACACTGGCATGGTAGGAGAATTAAAGTAGAAGAAGTTTATTACAGTCTCGGTGAAGGAAATGTCCCATATTGTGCCTGGAGTGATGTTTAAAAGCCTGAAAACCGCACGTTTGTACCTCTCTAGGCGTTACGTAAGTTATCTCGACGATTTTATAAGTTTTAAAGATTTGTATAGGCTCTTATTTTCCAAGTTCATTCAAAATAACGTGGTTTTCACGCGTATAGTTGTATAGCGAGATGTACAGCTAGTCTTTGGTACACATATATGGAAATTTTGAGCCGAAAATGGGTTACAGTATAAGGTGAAAAAAATAGTAACCAAATAAATAATAACGCTGTCAACAATGGATCCGAATAGTCCTACAAGCCCTTTTTGACCTTCTTAAACCAAATGAGCCGTCATATTGGAAAGTACAGATCACGCTACTGTTATACCTAATATTCGAACCATGTCATCTATCGATACATTCAACACGACCACCGTTGGATAAATTGTTCCTTGTTGTACTGGAAATGAGCACCATTTACAGCAGGCATTATGGAATAAGTAAATTTTCGACTTAAGTAAAACGGTAATTTCCTAGGTCGTCCAAAACATTACGCATAACCAAACATTTCACTATTTTTTGTTATCACAGCGTGAGCATGCAGTTACCCAACAACGTCAACATTCAATTTCAATCAACTTCTTCTGCGTTGATGACCGCGTCATGCGGTGAAAACCACCAACGTATCGGCCACATACGATAGCTATCGAATCGGTGCTACACATTCGAAGCAAAAAAAAAAAAAAAAAAAAAAGCGGTGCACCGCGAAGGAATTATCCGAATGGAACGGAAATCGATATTCTACGATCCGTTGCGTTACCTTCCACGGCAAGCCATCCGGGCAAGATAACACCCACCCCCCAAAGGCGAATGTTTCTATTACTCGTCTCCGTGCTTGCTAAATCGTACCTTGACACGCAAGGTCGCCCAATCTCTCCCAGTTAAGGACGTTTTGATAATTAGGAGTAGGGCCCTCCAACAATCCAGAGATTTTGATGATCTAACGTGACACTTGTACAGAATTTAGCGCACACACACACACACACACACACACACACACACACACAGTGAATACAATTGACTTCTTTTCGTACTAAGTGGATAATATAAGAAAATAAGAATATGGGATCTTCCAGAACCTAGAGACTTATATTCAGTGAAACATAATGAACTATTTGGCAGCTCACTGCGTAAGCTGCGTAGTCTCATCACAAAGTGGGCACGAACATATTACCGCAACACGACCTAGCTACTAACACACTGAATTTATACAAAGTTGGTGCTACAGTGATGTAGAATTGCAGTGGAATGGTGTCGGTGAGTGTCTCTCTGCAATTTTGTGGGCTCAAAGACAGCACAAAACTGCGAGAGAATGTAGCTCCTATAGCCAATTTTACTGGGAAGAGAGGGGTAGGTTGTAGCGAAACCTGTTGGCTGGGTAACCTGTTAAGGTGCCATAGAAAGAACATGCGAGAGAAGTGTCTCTTTTCACGGAAGCGCGTATGCAGGCCAAATTTGAACGCAATGGTTCTGAATCTTACTCATCTACACCATCTTATGAATTCCTTAATTTAGCTGTTCAGAAAATATTAAAAATTATACACCCCTACCATCTAATGGTCCTTTACGTAGACAACACACCTGTGAGTCCATTTGGCTAAGGAAAACTGATATTAATGTATAAATTTGGTGCTTTAGTTTATCAGCTTCTCAGTTAACAGTAGGCTCATGCCCATTCCCCAGCCTGTTGAATTTCGAAGTACAGGAATTTGTTCATATATTCAAACGACAACTATACGTTCTCCAGGATATTACAAGTTTTTTGTCATTTATGAAAATTCGTTCTCGTCGCCTGATACGCCTCGAAACTAATCGACTCATTTACATGAAAAATAATTTCAGAGTGCTGAACCCACTGTAAAAATTATGGTCGGTGACCATGTATATGTCCGTGCTTAGTTTCATTTTTCAATGGAAATTAAGTATACTATATTAGTCTCTGATTTGAAACATGATTATTAAGTAATTAAACATTCTTTCTTTGTATGAGATTGGACTGCATGGCTGCTTCTGGTTCTCCAAGTTTATGTAAAACATTGCAGAAAAGTCTCAGGTTTACAATGAACCGTTCATTGCGCCACAAGTATAAGAATTCTTAAACAGTTATGTATGATGCCTTGGTTTGTTTCGAATGAGAGCTACTATAATCTGAAATTTTACTGGTAATGGGGTAGAATGTTTACGTCACCAATACCCCAGTGAAAGCCTGGCACTGTCGGCTCCCATTTCGTTTCCTATTCTGCTGCGCCAGCACTTTGCCTACCAGTTCCGAAGTAGGAAACTACTCTAGATTTTTTTTAGAAACAACTGAACAAGGTGCCTAGTTAAACTTAACAGATTTATGACATAGTTAGAGACACTACGATACCATACGTGAAATTTACAGGAGACACAGACTTTGTACTTGATACGAGTTGAATATTGACAAAATGGTTAAAAACGCCGCTTTATAGATCTTACTCGTATCAAAGCAAATGAAATAAACAGCTTTGGGAAGATCTTTTGCCCAGCGAGATATATTCGTAACAAAGGTTAAAAAGCGCTTCAGTGCGATCAGCAATTTTCGTGATGTGTTTCCCATACAGAAATGTTCACGTCTTTTAAAACAATAAACATAACTCTGGCCATAATTAAAATTAAGAACAGCTTTACATATCTTTGCAGATACCATGGAGGTATATACCATACGCGAATTTCAGAATTTTGACGTTTGTTTTTTAGGAAAAAAGAGACTTCGAAGCTACAGTCCAACGTCATAGAGAGGAAAGTGCAGAAAGAGCAAATCTTTTTCGTTTGACATTTTTGTTTCGCTCAGACTGCATAACCCCAGAAAAATAGCATCCTCAGTTTCGTTGTTCGACTTTCTTTTGCTCCGGCCTTCGCCCGCACATTTGACCATAGTCAGATTTGCGGGGCACCGTTTAATTATCGGAATTAACGCAGGAAGCCCCGTTGCGCTCGTGCGGCGGCCAGCGACCTACAGTGTTGGCCTATATAGTGTCACGAGTCGATAAATTGAGCCACCTGCCGGGTGGTGGTGGTGGTGGTTGGTGGTGGCAGCGGCGGTGGCCAAGCGGGCACAGCCGAGCGTCCACTGGCCGACGTGCACGACCCCCCAGCGCCGCGCCGGGCTCGTGGGCGTCGTGGTCGATCAATAAGCGTCGGGGGCGGTGCGGCCGCGCGATCGGTGCCGCTCGGGCGCACTCGCTACTGCTCGGCCCGCTCCGCTGGCGCTCGGACGCGCTCGGTCCGAGCCGACGGCCCGGCGGCGCGCGCTTTCCCCGGGCACGCCAGTGAGGTGCCAGCCCTCGGCGCGAGCGCAGCGTGCAGGTGCGCGCAGGCCAGGGCCGCGAGTCGCTAGCTGGGCGCCCGCCCGCCCGCCCGCTACGCGACGCGAACCGACGCCGGCGGCTAAGCCTGTAGCCGGTCCTGCGCAAACTCGGCCCACTGAACTGTAATGTCAGATACACTTTCTCTCTCTCTCTCTCTCTCTGTTCCCGTGCCGTAGAGCGGCCCCAGTCACGTATTTTGTTTCGTACTCTCCCCCTTTCCCTCTTGTTGCGTGTTAACTGACTGCGGTGTTACATATTCGACGTTGTTGTTGCAGCCTTTTTTTGGATATTCTCCCTGGCTCTATCGAAACGGGCCATTTTGCTTACCTCGAGTACTTCGGGCGGAATGACAAAGAATGATATTATTTTTCTGTGATTTATTCATCAGTCAATTAAAAGGTTAGTTGCTTTTTGCCGCTATTTGCATGCATCTCAGCTAGAATTGCGCTGCTTCTAAAATTAATTTTCTCCCTGAATGTCTTCTTACACTCTTCACTTGAAGTTTGTGTGTCTCCGTATTAGCAGCTTTAGACTTCACGTATACTTCATTTATTCATGTACTGCACTATTATTTTCCAATTCTCTTCATGCATACCCAAGCTATTATTATCTGCTGTTTGATGTGTATTATGAAGAAGACAATTATTACGAGCAAAATAGGTTAATACTTCAAACTTCAAAAAACTGTACACTCAAATGTGCAGCTACTGTAATATTCCTCTGATCAGTCCATCACATTCGAGCGGCTTAAATGGTATTTCGGTATCTGGTGTAACAGCCCCCTTTCAAGAACAAGCCATTACTCGTCAGATTTTTCTACGGTAATGACGGACCTCCAAAGCCTGCATGTGCAAGTTCTAATCTTGACAGGCTCCTCGGACCTCACACGAGAGCTCCACCTTCTGTGCTTTGTGCTTTTAGAAGATTGACATGAACATACCGATTATTTTAATTGATTTCGCATACTTACTAGCATCGCGCGATTATATACGTATGCCATTAGTGATGAGTATACAGTTTATATTTCTTTGTATTCCAATTTTACACATTTGGTTTTGTTATTTCTGTAGAACGCTTTTCCTATTTTAACTAATATTTTGTTGTAGTATAGATTAGTGTTATTTACAACATTAGCCCTAGACCTGTATTTTGCTAATACTGTACAACAAAAATTCGTAGGAAAGTAATTCAGTTTAGAGCCACTCACATCCTTCAGAGAAATAAACAACATAATGCAATATTTCTGTCTTACTTTTAGAAGATTTTTACATTTTGTTGCTTTTGATCTAATAATTCGTGTACTTGTCACGTAGTGTTTATATATGTCGAATCAATAAATGCGAATGTGTGCCTATAATCACATTACAATTACCAAATGTATTCCACTAGCCACAGTAGCAGAAAAAGAATAAATTTGGAGCCTGACGAATGTATTTCACCAATCGAGAAATATTTTCTCCGCTGCTCATTAAACGTCCTGATACACGAATCGAAACCGATGATACAGCTCCCTGTTTCTAAATCAGTCTGTCAGATTATCGCATTTCAGAACTGAATAAAAGAAGAAATTAGAAATATCACATTTTGTCATGCTTGTTGCTTTATATTTTACATAAATCCCCAGCTGTTATCAAATCTGTCAGCGCCTTTTCGCGTACCCTTCCACATCGCATCTACTGTCACTTTCTCTGTGTTAAGTTGTTCCATTATCTCTCATTATTGTGAGGCATGGCACCCATCCAAAAGAGCGTAGGAAGATTTCGTTGAATACCTAATAGGAGTATTCCGCTTGTTACTGCAAATCGCTGACATTGTTTTATTCTGAAGAACAGCCGTCAGGTGATCAGCGAAAACACATTTTGGGTAAGAGAAGGAACTCAGTCAAAATGGTTGTACCCATTAACTCACTGTTGTGAAATGGAAAGTTAATAACTACGGTATTACTACGAAATATCGTGCGAACCTTGCACCGTTGCAGCTGCTCGCATGTTATGGAAACAGATTTTCAAACTAAAAATGTGAATGTAGAATGTTTAAGATTACATTCCGTCCCGTGCAATTTCTCGCACTGCGCTGTGTTGCCCCTGATCAATATCAATAATTAATGACTGAGGTAAAACTCTACGCAAAGACTGTACTATATTGAAGAATACAAATCAGCCAATCAAGACAGATAGAGCGTAATATTTATTTATTTATTTATTTATTTAACCTGGCAAGATTAGGGCCATCAGGCCCTCAATTACATCTAACCAGGCATTCTACTTATTTTACATTCATATGTTTTAGTAGGCATGTTAAACTACATCTAGTACAAAAAGTGAAATAAACAATTTGAAAGGTACACCTGGAAAAATACATACATATAGAGTTTATATTCTTAGATCACAAGTACTGTTATAATTAGACATTATTGAACAGACAGATTTGAGATAGGAGTGCTGGCAGCAGGGAGTATGAGGGAGACTCATGGTGAAGGGAGGAGAAGAATAGAGAGACATGATGAAACATAATTAAGGAAATATAAAGGAAAAGAATATTGCGTGGCTAATAGAGATAGATGAAGAGGAAGGCATCTCAGGAGCAACATAGGAGACGCTAGCTTTGCTATTTGACAGATGAGGGGATTGTCCTTGTACATTAATTTTGTGGAGAACTTTATAAAGATGATAGTAGGAAATGCTTCAACTTCTTCTTAAAAGCAGCAGGAGATTGAATTTTGCGCAAGGTAAGGGGCAGTTTGTTCCAGAGGCGGACAGCGGCAACTGAGAAGGAGTTTGCAAAAGTTTTTGTTTTGTGAGTGGGCACAGTTAGGATACCAAATAAGAGTGACCTCGTGTTTCGATTATGATGACATGACAGGTTTTTAATCTCTGAAGCAAGGTACTGGGGTGTTTGCGCCTCAAGGAGTCGGTGGAGTAGACATAGTGTGGTAGTCGCGCAATTTGTCCGGCCGCAGCCACCCTAGCTGGGAGTATGAAGCACTAACATGATCGTATCGGCGAATGTTGCAGGTGTAACGCACACAGGCATTCATGGTTAGCTCTAGCCGTCTTTTGTTTTCACTGCTCATGCCTTGTTGAATCACATCACAATAGTGGAGGTTCGGTAGAACGAGTGCTTGCACGAGCTGGCGTTTCAAGTCCTGTGGAAATATGTTCCGAAACTTTTTGAGAGCATAGAGACAAGCAGACGTCTTTCGGCACACTGCGACTGTATTCTCCGCCCAGTTGAGATGCTCATCCAAAGTTACACCCAAGTTCTTCACTGTTTTCTGATATGGTATTGGAGTACCGTCGAGCAGAATAGGAGGTAGCCGTTCGCGGAAATCTGAACTTATTAATTTCTGATGGGCTATTAAGATTACTTGCGTCTTTTTTGCATTTAGTTTAAGCCCCAGGTTTTTCGCCCATGTCACTACTGAAGACAGATCATCATTCATCTGAGCGATTGCAGTGTTTACATCTTCAGGTCCGACGCTTAGGTAGAGCTGGAGGTCGTCGGCATAGAAATGATATTTACAGGAGGACAGAACCGATGAAATATCGTTGACATATAAAGAAAACAAAAGTGGTCCTAAGACTGATCCTTGTGGCACTCCCGAGGAAACATGTTTCCAGGAAGATTTTTCATTTACGCAGACAACACATTGCTGTCTGTCTTTTAAGTAGCTTTCAAACCATCTCATTGCACTTTCAGAGAAATTAAGCTGTTGCATTTTTCTGAGCAATATGTCAAAGCTAACAGTGTCAAAAGCTTTGCTGAAGTCCAGTAGCGTCAATATTGTTGCCTTTCGATTGTCGATGGCATATTTCAGGTCATCAGTTACTTTAATTAGAGCAGTGTTTGTGCTGTGATGTTTACGGAAACCGGATTGAAATTTGTCATATAGGCTGAATTCATGCAAGTGTTCAGTGATTTGGTCATGAACAATATATTCAAGTGCTTTGGAAACAGCAGGCAGTATGCTAATTGGTCGGTAATCACTAGGCAGTTGCGGGTTTTCGATCTTAGGGATGGGTCGAATTAGGCTTCTTTTCCATGCAGTGGGATATATTCCGTTCACGAGGGAAAAATTAAATATGTCAGTTAAGACAGGCACTAAGATATCGACAACATTCTTAATCATGGTTATACCGATTCTGTCGTTGCCTATTGCATCAGAAGAGATTCTCATTATTGCTTTTCTTGCCGTATTCGTTGTTACATGTTTTAGATGGAAGGTATCGTTGTTAGTTATCCTGTTTAGGGATTCTTGTGGACGGTAATTATCAGCTGTGCTGGTATTCAGAGGTGCAGAGAAGAATTCATTTAATTCGTTAGCTGACACATGAAAAGTGGTTTCCGATTTTGCCTTTCCGACCCCCAAGCTACGGAGATTCTTCCATAGAGTCGTGGGAGTCAGATCGCTGCATACAAGGGAGCGAGCGTGCCTGATTTTAGCATTGCGAATGCATTGTTTCACTCTGTTCCGTAGCTTTCTATATTCTTCGAAACGCTCGGGTTTCGGATCTGCCTTGAAACGCCTGTGGGCAGCATCCCTATTAGTCATCATTTGACGTAATTCAGCTGTCAGCCATGGAGCAGGAGATTTACTTACACGGATTGTGCGCACAGGTGCATGTTTGTCATAGAGGGCAGTGAGTTTATCACCAAGTTCATTAATTTTGCCGTCGATTGTGGGTTTTCTGATTATTTGATGCCATGAGATTTCTGAGCAATCGGCTGTTAGAGCGTCAAGGTCAATACGTTTCATGTTCCTACAAGTTATGTAACGCGATTTGATCCTTGGGGGCTGCACAGAGTAGGCCAGGAATATTACATCATGTGCTGAGAGGCCAGGGGCCGATGTTTGACCAACATCTCTTACTTTCAGAATGAGATTTTCACTCTGCAGCGGAGTGTGCGCTGATATGAAACTTCCTGGCAGATTAAAACTGTGCGCCCGACCGAGACTCGAACTCGGGACCTTTGCCTTTCGCGGGCAAGTTGATAAACTGCGTAGCAAATACATTGTTGTTTCATATCAGCACACACTCCGCTGCAGAGTGAAAATCTCATTCCGGAAACATCCCCTAGGCTGTGGCTAAGCCATGTCTCCGCTATATCCTTACTTTCAGGAGTGCTAGTTCTGCAAGGTTCGCAGGAGAGCTTCTGTAAAGTTTGGAAGGTAGGAGACGAGGTACTGGCAGAAGTAAAGCTGTGAGTACCGGGCGTGAGTCGTGCTTCGGTAGCTCAGTTGGTAAAGCACTTGCCCGCGAAAGGCAAAGGTCCCGAGTTCGAGTCTCGGTCGGGCGCACAGTTTTAATCTGCCAGGAAGTTTCATCTCTTACTTTGTCAGTCTGTTTCGTTGCGATTACGTCTATAAGAGTATGACTGTGCGCCGTATGGTGTGTAGGTTGTAATGGAAGAATGTTCATGCTATTGCAACTAAACAGTCTTCTTAGGTTTATTGCGGAGGGAGTGTCTCTTAGCAGGTCTATGTTCAAGTCACCCATTACGATGACATGTTCGTATTGACACTGAAGTGAATGTAATTCCGACTGGAAGGAACTCATTGAGCTTATTTTTGGCGGCTTGTACACGACGCCAGTCAAGAATTTCCGACTTTGTATATTTATTTCAATGAACATGAATTCAGCCTCTTTTTCTTCAGCAGGATTTGACGTACATAAGACTTTCGCTTTGAGATCTGTTCGTATATACGCGCCGACCCCGCCACCTCGCTTTTTTGATCTGTCTGCCCTAAGAAATGTGTACCCTGGGAGATGAATAGATGCAGAGGATATGTGTGGTTTCAACCACGTTTCGGATAAGAGCATTACGTGGTAGTTTAGTTGGTTGAAGAGGAGGCTAAGTTCTTCGTAATGTGCAGGTAAAGACTGGATGTTGCAGTGAGCTGCTAAAAGCTCTGACGCGTTCCGCTGAGCAGCCTGAACTAGGGTGGCAGACTGGTTTGTCCCTTTGTTAGGCACTACCTGCCGCGAGGGGCACTGGCCGCTGCTTCCGCTAAGTGACATAACACAGGGGTGTCCGAGATTTTGCGCGCCCTGTGTGTGACACCGCGATGCCGAAAGAAAGGCGACTGGTAGAGATTTCCTGAGGTTGCGGGAGTATAGAAAATGGATTAGTGGTATTCGGTGCAAGGAGAATATGACCAAAATAGTGACGGCTGTGTGTCACTGTGTATCCTCTGTCGTACGAGGAGAAATGTAATTAGCGTATTTGAAACAGCTTAGGGTGGAAATAAGGGAAAAGGGAGTGATTTAAGAGGCCGATGCTGCCAGCAGAGAGAAGTAAGCTTAATAATTGATAGATTATCGTAGGAAGCTAGAATTAAATTGAAATTTACTAAAGTGATGCTGGTAGTGATTATCGTAGGAAGCTACAATTAGATTGAAATTTGCTAAAGTGATACTGATAGTGATTTTTGTTATGAACAATTTAAACCGAAGAGATGGGTGATAAATGAACTAAAGGAGAAACTCATAATTGCAATAGAACTAATTCAGAACGGAAGAGAATAAACTGAGAAAATGAAAAAAGTATTAGCAGTAACTAAAATTAAGTAATGGTTAGAGCTACAGACACAAAAAAATAGTGAAAGGTTAATACAGTTACAAAAACAATTAGTTGAAGGTACAAATATGGGTATAATTAAAAAATTAATAAAATTACAAGACTATATCTGAGTATAGGGCTGTTACAATTTGCAAATGGTGTTAAGTTTGCACTTTTGGCTCGAGTAGCTTCACTTAATACTATTCAGTTCTGTCATGTTTGTGACTGTCTTCTTTCCAGCTGCTGTCTTAATGATTACTCTGCCATCCTGAGTCCACACATTCTGAAGACCGAAATGGGATATGGCACTGTTTAAAATCTTTAGCCGTTCGTGTGTCAGATCTTCCCTTATTGTAAGCCCTGTCCTTGCTAACTTCTTCTTCTGGGTAAAGATCTCTGCCCGTTTTCGGTACGAGATAAATTTAATTATTATTGGACGAGGTTTGGTGGCACCTGGTAGTTTTCGTCCCACCCGATGGCTCCTGTCAATGTCTGCCTTGGTCACTTCTACGCCTAATTTTTCACGCGCAACCTGTATAAGCAGGTTGTCCGTGTCTTCTTCTTTATTTTCTACTACTCCAAACAGTCGTAGACTATTTCGCCTTTGGTACTGTTCTAGTTCGTCAGTTGCGGCAGATAGTTTCACTTCCAACTCTCGTGCCTTTTCTCGTATTCAGACACAGACTTTTTTAGTGCTGTAATTTCGGCAGTATTGGCCTCAACAGTTTCACGCATTTTGGCCAATACTGCTGCCGTTACAGTATCTGATATAGTGCCTGCTATCAGATCGAGATTGTTTTTATTGCGAAGCGCAGCGTTTACCTCAGAGCGGACCAGCTCCGCTATGCCGGGAGCCGCGGCCGCACCTTCCACCAAGAGCGGGCCCGCCGCACCTGCTGCTTCCCCGCTGCTGGACGCGCTGCTGTTGACTCTTCTGTTTACCATTTTCTCGAAGATATTGGCGGGGCACAGAAAAAAAAATAGCACTACTGCACAGAACACTGTTGTTTACACGATTTCCACTTGTACTAGACAACACCACCTGCGAGAACACCTTCGAATTCGACTAAATTTCGCGAGCCGAACTTAACACGTGTTACACTGCAGCCGCCATGACACGAAAATGTTCGAAAAGTGGAGTGTTGATGTAGGTCAGAACACCTAACATCTCCCATGACAAGACATGCACATGGAACGGATCCCAATGCGATATATCTTGTTACGCAATGTTATATTTCATACAATAGCGGTTTATCGTATGATTCTTATAAAGATGGAAATGGAAATGAAGTCCCATGCTTCTTTACAGAGCGTAGGGGAACGATGCGGGAGACCCGCACCGCCTTACTAGGCAAGGTCCTAATGGAGGTGGTTTGCCGTTGCCTTCCTCCGACCGTAATGGGGATGAATGATGATGATGAAGACGACACAACAACACCCAATCATCTCGAGGCAGGAAAAATCCCTGACCCCGCCGGGAATCGAACCCGGGACCCCGTGCTCCGGAAGCGAGAACGCTACCGCGAGACCACGAGGGGCGGACTCTTATAAAGATATTTGTGATAAATCAAACAAACCAATCTTTCGCTAAATCTGGTATCTGTTCGATACGGGAGATCCCCAAATCCAAGCTATTACATATATACCGTTGTTAGACGTTTTCCCCCTTGATAGCATTAAATCGACATCTCCAAAAGTACTGGCTGTGGTTTGGAAAGAAATTCACTTCACATATTAAGTTCACAATATAATAACCAAACCGACCTGGGTATACCGCTACCGTGTTCTTCGCTTTGTAACTACACTCCTGGAAATGGAAAAAAGAACACATTGACACCGGTGTGTCAGACCCACCATACTTGCTCCGGACACTGCGAGAGGGCTGTACAAGCAATGATCACACGCACGGCACAGCGGACACACCAGGACCCGCGGTGTTGGCCGTCGAATGGCGCTAGCTGCGCAGCATTTGTGCACCGCCGCCGTCAGTGTCAGCCAGTTTGCCGTGGCATACGGAGCTCCATCGCAGTCTTTAACACTGGTAGCATGCCGCGACAGCGTGGACGTGAACCGTATGTGCAGTTGACGGACTTTGAGCGAGGGCGTATAGTGGGCATGCGGGAGGCCGGGTGGACGTACCGCCGAATTGCTCAACACGTGGGGCGTGAGGTCTCCACAGTACATCGATGTTGTCGCCAGTGGTCGGCGGAAGGTGCACGTGCCCGTCGACCTGGGACCGGACCGCAGCGACGCACGGATGCACGCCAAGACCGTAGGATCCTACGCAGTGCCGTAGGGGACCGCACCGCCACTTCCCAGCAAATTAGGGACACTGTTGCTGCTGGGGTATCGGCGAGGACCATTCGCAACCGTCTCCATGAAGCTGGGCTACGGTCCCGCACACCGTTAGGCCGTCTTCCGCTCACGCCCCAACATCGTGCAGCCCGCCTCCAGTGGTGTCGCGACAGGCGTGAATGGAGGGACGAATGGAGACGTGTCGTCTTCAGCGATGAGAGTCGCTTCTGCCTTGGTGCCAATGATGGTCGTATGCGTGTTTGGCGCCGTGCGGGTGAGCGCCACAATCAGGACTGCATACGACCGAGGCACACAGGGCCAACACCCGGCATCATGGTGTGGGGAGCGATCTCCTACACTGGCCGTACACCACTGGTGATCGTCGAGGGGACACTGAATAGTGCACGGTACATCCAAACCGTCATCGAACCCATCGTTCTACCATTCCTAGACCGGCAAGGGAACTTGCTGTTCCAACAGGACAATGCACGTCCGCATGTATCCCGTGCCACCCAACGTGCTCTAGAAGGTGTAAGTCAACTACCCTGGCCAGCAAGATCTCCGGATCTGTCCCCCATTGAGCATGTTTGGGACTGGATGAAGCGTCGTCTCACGCGGTCTGCACGTCCAGCACGAACGCTGGTCCAACTGAGGCGCCAGGTGGAAATGGCATGGCAAGCCGTTCCACAGGACTACATCCAGCATCTCTACGATCGTCTCCATGGGAGAATAGCAGCCTGCATTGCTGCGAAAGGTGGATATACACTGTACTAGTGCCGACATTGTGCATGCTCTGTTGCCTGTGTCTATGTGCCTGTGGTTCTGTCAGTGTGATCATGTGATGTATCTGACCCCAGGAATGTGTCAATAAAGTTTCCCCTTCCTGGGACAATGAATTCACGGTGTTCTTATTTCAATTTCCAGGAGTGTATTACGTTTGTTGATTTTTAACTTTGCGTATAATTTGTGATTTACCTTTCACATTATTTTGACAACTTTCTTGGTTGTCTTCTTCAGGTGTCCACTGCAGAATGTTGCCCGCTGTCTGGATTCCCACCAAACATTGACAAGACCAGAATGCACATCGCCCTAGTCACTGCTGTCTAAGATTAAACTGGTGTTCAAGAAGTTTACGTACATCCAAAAGGCAATGCCAACCCATGGAAAACGGTATAAGAGAGGAACATGTCTTAAGACCACACTGTTCCCCAAAAACGGTCTTAACAAGCACTTAAAGAAAATGTTATAAAATAGGAAAGTGTCGTAGGACCATACCCTTCACCAAAAATAGTCTTAATGACACTTAACCATGAGCAGAGAGAAGCAGGCAGAGCATTGTTATGTTTACTGCCGTGGTTTAAGAATATTGAGAGCTGAATCGTGCGCTAAATTTTAACTGAATCGATCATTCTAATCTCTAATGCCAATATTAATACACTGTCCCCGAGAGTCGTTGCAGACATCGCGTATTTCATTTAATCCCAACACGTTAGGCATTCGACGTCAGCTGATTTAACTGCAATAAATATTTTAAAAAAACCGTCACCTGTAAGTGTATATCCAGATTGTTTTATAGGTTAAAAGTTTCAGCGATACAATACGCCATCATCAGGTCCTATTATTCCAGACGGTGGCTGTATTTTTCAATGAGAAAATGTATGTACGTTAGATACGAAAAATAACCGATCTTAGCACCAACTTATGTACGAACGACGCACGATTTGAGCACAGGTCAACAGCTAGAGCATTGTGTCTTATGTTCTAGCTTTTGTTGTGTGCTATAGTCGCGCGTAACTACGCTGTTACGAAGAACCGTTATTTTTATATGCAGCGTACATACACGTTTTCACTGAAAAATACAGCAACTATCTAGAATTGGCTGCTTTTATATTTATTACGTACATACCAACTGCTGTCCAGTCATCCAACATAGCATAAATGGATACATCTAAGTTGGGCTTACTTAATTGGTTGCTTGAGTTGGCTGTAACGAATGTATCTTTGACAGCTTTTTTTTTTTTTTTTTAAAAAAAAAAAACAGGCTGTGAGCACGGTTGGTCCATTTTTGCACTGATTTGGGAATCATACAACTATATCTCATATTACTACTATTGTTTACAGCATGTATTCACAAAATTTTCATCCGACGATCACATTCCTTCCCACATACATACTACCACACTTTAATCGAACAGTTCTTAACATTCTATTCCTTATATTCAGATCATCATAGAGCGTTTCTCTTTTAGACTTGACTGACATTTGTCCCCAATTTCGACAGTAGTTTGAAGACCGTACATCGGCTACAGACAGAGGACTTGGAATTATGTCGAATGTGGAAGCTCCTGCATCCCAACCTCAACAACTAATGAATCAATATATCTTTTGCTTGTTTCCGTCACTGGTAGACGAGCACAGTGAGACATCGTTTGACAACGCCGTGAAGCAATAGCTTGTGGTGACCAGTTCACAGCTCGGTTGGTCCCGAACAACGAGTCTAGCAATGTGCACTCTGCACCTGAAGAAGACAACTAGGGGAGACTTCGAAATACCGTAACAATTAAAATGAAAAGGGCACTGCACACACAGAATGTTGAAAATGATCAAATTTTCCGATAAATCTCGAGAAACTAAGGTATGAGTATTGCTTGGTCTAGGGGTAGCGTCTTTGATTCATAATCTAAAATGTCTTCGGTCCCGGGTTCGATCCCCTCCACTGCCTAAATTTTGATAAATAATCAGCATTGGCGGCCGAAGACTTCCGGCATAAGAAGTCAGCCTCATCCTGCCAACGGCCTTGTCAAAGAGGGCGGAGGAGCGGATAGAGTTATAGGGCACTCTCTTGTCCTAGGGGTGGGAAATTATCCCTATAGGCGGAAGAATCAGCAATTGTCAACGACATGAGGATGCAGAAGGCAATGGAAACCACAGCATTAAAGACACGTAACGTGTATCCACAGGACATGTGGCCTGTAATTGAAGAAGTGTCATGATGATCTCTCCATTGGCAAAAGATTCCGGAATAGTCCCCCATTCGGATCTCCGGGAGGGGACTGCGAAGGGGGAGGTTACCATGAGAAAAAGATTGAATAATCAACGGAAGGATAACGTTCTACGAGTCACGACGTGGAATGTCAGAAGTTTGAACGTGGTAGCGAAACGAGAAAATCTGAGAAGGGAAATGCAAAGGCTCAATCTAGATATAGTAGGGGTCAGTGAAGTGAAGTGGAAGGAAGACAAGGATTTCTGGTCAGATGAGTATCGGGTAATATCAACAGCAGCAGAAAATGGTATAACAGGTGTAGGCTCGTTATGAGTAGGAAGGTAGGGCAGAGGGTGTGTTACTGTGAACAGTTCAGTGACCGGGTTGTTCTAATCAGAATCGACAGCAGATAAACACCGACAACGATAGTTCAGGTATACATGCCAACGTCGCAAGCTGAAGATGAACAGATAGAGAAAGTGTATGAGGATATTGAAAGGGTAATGCAGTATGTAAAGGGGGACGAAAATCTAATAGTCATGGGCGACTGGAATGCAGTTGTAGGGGAAGGAGTAGTAGAAAAGGTTACAGGAGAATATGGGCTTGGGACAAGGAATGAAAGAGGAGAAAGACTAAATGAGTTCTGTTACAAGTTTCAGCTAGTAATAGCGAATACCCTGTTCAAGAATCACAAGAGGAGGAGGTATACTTGGAAAAGGCCGGGAGATACGGGAAGATTTCAATTAGATTACATCATGGTCAGACAGAGATTCCGAAATCAGATACTGGATTGTAAGGCGTACCCAGGAGCAGATATAGACTCAGATCACAATATAGTAGTGATGAAGAGTAGGCTGAAGTTCAAGACATGAGTCAGGAAGAATCAATACGCAAAGAAGTGGGATACGGAAGCACTAAGGAATGACGAGATACGTTTGAAGTACTCTAACGCTATAGATACAGCAATAAGGAATAGCGCAGTAGGCAGTACAGTTGAAGAGGAATGGACATCTCTAAAAAGGGCCATCGCAGAAGTTGGGAAGGAAAACATAGGTACAAAGAAGGTAGCTGCGAAGAAACCATGGGTAACAGAAGAAATACTTCAGTTGATTGATGAAAGGAGGAAGTACAAACATGTTCCGGGAAAATCAGGAATACAGAAATACAAGTCGCTGAGGAATGAAATAAATAGGAAGTGCAGGGAAGCTAAGACGAAATGGCTGCAGGAAAAATGTGAAGACATCGAAAAAGGAATGATTGTCAGAAGGACAGACTCAGCATACAGGAAAGTCAAAACAACCTTTGGTGACATTAAAAGCAACGGTGGTAACATTAAGAGTGCAACGGGAATTCCACTGTTAAATGCAGAGGAGAGAGCAGATAGGTGGAAAGTACATTGAAAGCCTCTATGAGGGTGAAGATTTGTCTGATGTGATAGAAGAAGAAACAGGAGTCAATTTAGAAGAGATAGGGGATCCAGTATTAGAATCGGAATTTAAGAGAGCTTTGGAGGACTTACGGTCAAATAAGGCACAAGGGATAGATAACATTCCATCAGAATTTGTAAAATCATTGGGGGAAGTGGCAACAAAACGACTATTCACGTTGGTGTGTAGAATATATGAGTCTGGCGACATACCATCCGACTTTCGGAAAAGCATCATCCACACAATTCCGAAGACGGCAAGAGCTGACAAGTGCGAGAATTATCGCACAATCAGCTTAACAGCTCATGCATCGAAGCTGCTTACAAGAATAATACACAGAAGAATGGAAAAGAAAATTGAGAATGCGCTAGGTGACGATCAGTTTGGCTTTAGGAAAAGTAAAGGGACCAGAGAGGCAATTCTGACGTTACGGCTAATAATGGAAGCAAGGCTAAAGAAAAATCAAGACACTTTCATAGGATTTGTCGACCTGGAAAAAGCGGTCGACAATATAAAATGGTGCAAGCTGTTCGAGACTCTGAAAAATGTAGGGGTAAGCTATAGGGAGAGACGAGTCATATACAATATGTACAACAACCAAGAGTGAATAATAAGAGTGGACGATCAAGAACGAAGTGCTCGTATTAAGAAGGGTGTAAGAAAAGGCCTACTCTTCAATCTGTACATCGAGGAAGCAATGATGGAAATAAAAGAAAGGTTCAGGAGTGGAATTAAAATACAAGGTGAAAGGATATCAATGATACGATTCGCTGATGACATTGCTATCCTGAGTGAAAGTGAAGAAGAATTAAATGATCTGCTGAACGGAATGAACAGTCTAATGAGTACACAGTATGGTTTGAGAGTAAATCGGAGAAAGACGAAGGTAATGACAAGTAGTAGAAATGAGAACAGCGAGAAACTTAACATCAGGATTGATGGTCACGAAGTCAATGAAGTTAAGGAATTCTGCTGCCTAGGCAGTGAAATAACCAATGACGGACGGAGCAAGGATGACATCAAAAGCAGACTCGCTATGGCAAAAAATACATTTCTGGCCAAGACAAGTCTACTAATATCCGGCCTTAATTTGAGGAAGAAATTTCTGAGGATGTACGTGTGGAGTACAGCATTGTATGGTAGTGAAACATGGACTGTGGGAAAACCGGAACAGAAGAGAATATAAGCATTTGAGATGTGGTGCTATCGACGAATGTTGAAAATTAGGTGGACTGATAAGGTAAGGAATGAGGAGGTTCTACGCAGAATCGGAGAGGAAAGGAATATGTGGAAAACACTGATAAGGAGAAGGGACAGGATGATAAGACATCTGCTAAGACATGAGGGAATGACTTCCATGGTACTAGAGGGAGCTGTAGAGGGCAAAAACTGTAGAGGAAGACAGAGATTGGAATACGTCAAACAAATAATTGAGGACGTAGGTTGCAAGTGCTACTCTGAAATGAAGAGGTTAGCACAGGAAAGAAATTCGTGGCGGGCCGCATCAAACCAGTCAGTAGACTGACGATCAAAAAAAAAAAAAAAAAAAAAAAAAAAGCTTCGAAAAGTCTTTACTTCCTGGTATTGCAGTTTCTCATCAAGTGGTTGCATGTATAAGTAGAGCTGATGAGGAGAAGATGGGTAGAAATACTTTAAATTGAAATTGGTTTCTAATATATACAAAAAACTTTCCTCCTTCCACCGTTTTTCACTTTCTTCGCTGCTGAAGTGGTGTCTGTGGAAGTTCTTGAACCTTCAAAGATACGTGGTGGTTTGAAGGGAGTAGACTTACTGTTTTATATTGTGCGTAATCAAATTCAAATTTGAGCGCTATTTCTATTTTTCTGCGCTCGATACCACGGTTACCAGGCCAGACAGACGGTAATATTCTTCTTCCATTCGCAACTAGTGAAAGTGACTAGGCAGCAGAGATACTATTTTCTGAAGCAAACGCCTAATCGATTAAACAAGATTAAAAAATAATAAAGAAAATGTTGCACTGAACCCATGAAAGCAAACGGATTTCTTTATCTCATATATTATAGATTTTGAAACATTAAATTGCAACTCGAAGTAAAGAAGTTAGATCGTCTATCGTGCGACACCACTGAAACGCCCTGCTATCGCAGGAGAGGACAGGTAGTTGGAATTGTGGAGAGGGGCCAAAATGAGCGGCTGTGCTGTCACTTACACTCGAACACACACAACTTTATTTATTTCACCAAACATTACAGTACAAATTCTTGAACTTCGTTATCGGCTGAATACGCCACACTATCTTATGCCTTTAGGGCGCAACCACTTTAATTTTTTTTTAAAAAAAGTAGGTGAAAGCCATTAACTCAAATTCAGACCCCAAAAAGAATATTTAGAAGGCCTCACGTTAAGTAAGTTCTATAATTTCGCTGAAGGCCCAAAAATCTAACACTTGAAAAGCAACAACCTTAATTTAAAAACGGCTGATGGCCGATGATTTAAGACTCTAGACAAAATTAAATTTAAAAAAAAAAAAACAAGGCAGAACGCCTTATCTTCAATTAGGCTGAAGGCCCCGAACAGTCTGATGCTCAAAAGACAAAGATTCTTAATTTAAAAACGGCTGACGCTTGACAAGCAAGAAATTTTAATTTTGAAGTAGCTGAAGGGCCATGACTTAAAACACCACTAAAAACAATTCAACTTTAATTCAAAACCATCGGCTGTGAGCCATACAATACACAAATCAGAAAATCAGAGGCAGTGCAGCTAAAGGCGCTCAGAGGTTTCAGGGGGTCGGCCAGCACTTGAAATACTAACGTTCACTTAGGTGAGACAGAAAGTCGGCCCAACCATTCTCGATCCGGCGACAACCCAACCAACAGATAGTCAACGGATCCACCGACAATGTAACGTGCGCTCCACTCGCCCATCACACAAATGGAAGTTTAATGCAAACGCGACCAAGCTGTCGAACTACACACTGTGCTGGACAGCGACAACACGGTGAGGAAAGGACACTGTCTAAATTTACGTCGGGGCCAAGGCAGGTAACCGGAACGTTAGGGCCACAAGGCAAAAAATTCCGCTGGTGCACTTCAATTGCAAATAACCAAATACAGACTCCACCGGACGGTGGCTAAACCTTCGCCAACTCGACCACACACGTTGTTGCTTGTGAGAATGTATCAACAGTCAATAAGGAGAACCAAACGGCACAATTTGAACAGTCTTGACTTGCTGGTGAATTAAAACCAAACTCAACTTTGGTGCCCAGGGTCGGTGGGCCACGGACTTCATAGCAACAGGAGCAGCCCCACACACTCCGACACTGCGTACAGACCGCCAGCGGGCCCGACCAAACTACGCCCCGCGGAGATTTCCTCGCTATTCCACAACCGACCGACTCCATACATCAGCACTAAAATAACCGAGCAGTCAACATCACAAGCTACACACAGTTTCACGAACACTTTCACCAAGGATTAGACAATACTAACGGCAGCGGCTGTGCAATAACAAGGACGAATCACGAGTCGGCACACGCAGGCAACCCATAAGCGATCGCCGACCAACATACACGTCGTCCGACAAGACGACCGGCCGACGACTAACCGAGGTGGTCCGCACGCAAGTGATATGTATCGGCAACCGTCGGGTGAGTCGTGGCTGTCCGGACCTCACTGCAGGCGTCCCGACTGAACTTCTGCCTGGTCGGAACTGCACTGCTAGCGCCTCCCAACTCATTGGAAGATTCGAACTGCGTCCCAACACACGACAACCGGGAAGTAATAGCAGTCAGCAAAGATAACACCAGGGCTTGTATCGATAAGCGCCGCTGCTGCCGCTGACGGGCCGGCAAGGCGGCAACTCAGTGACATTAACATAACGAGGTGGTAGTACAGTGAAAAACAGGATGTCAAATATATGGCACGAAACGATCCACGCACGGCTCAACCATGTTACAAATTATGCTTGCGTTCGCAGTTTTGATGTTCATTTCCAGAACACCGCGCCAAAGTGTTCAAAAATGGTTCGAATGGCTGTGAGCACTATGGGACTTAACTTCTGAGGTCATCAGTCCCCTAGAACTTAAAACTACTTAAACCTAACTAATCTAAGGACATCACACACATCCATGCCCGAGGCAGGATTCGAACCTGCGACCGTAGCGGTCGCGTAGTTCCAGACTGAAGCGCCTAGAACCGCTCGGCCACAACGGCCGGCCAGACGTAGGCAACGTCATAGCTAAACTGTACCCTAGAGCACAATACACCAAAATTAAAAGTGGCAGAAGAATTGGGAGCATCAAGAGACTAGCGTCAAGTAGGTAGAGATTATGAGCAAGCACATACACCCCCGGATGATAAAAACAATTGGGGTAAATCAGTAATACACGAAGGGCGATGCACGTTCTAGACTCGAAGAGTGTGTTGATAACGCCTGTCGCGGTCAGTCACGTAAGTTACGATCGCACAACAGCTGATTTGTATAATCAATGATGTAATCATGCCGCGCCGGATTAGCCGACGGTCTGAGGCGCTGCAGTCATGGACTGTGCGGCTGGTACCCGCGGAGGTTCGAGTCCTCCCTCGGGCATAGGTGTGTGTGTGTTTGTCCTTAGGATAATTTAGGTTAAGCAGTGTGTAAGCTTAGGGACTGATAACCTTAGCAGTTAAGTCCTGAGAGGCACCCACATGCCTTGCTCATACTGTGGCATCAAGCAGTCAGGCCTGCAAGATGAGTGGACTGCCAAGCGAGTGGATTCATTCTTATTTATCGAGTAACATGAACTCTAGTACTCACACTTAAGTTACAAGTTATCCTCCTATATGATTAATACGCGACGGAAACACGCATCTGACGATCAGTAATTTACAGAACTCTGACTGTACACTACGCACTGGCAATACCACGTTTTCTTTTTGTCTTTTATTTAACGGCTTTTGTCAACACGTGGCCACCGCACTGAATATGAGTGGCGCACACATTATAAATTCGGAACATTATGACAACATACAATTCGAAGGAAAAGTCCACCAATCTTTTTCTTTTCACTATCTTATTTATTTCGATAAATTCTCTAACCTAAACACACAAATTCTATAACCTACAACAATAACACATGAGAAATTCCGCCCAGTGGGCATGGCTTTACATTGGTGAATCTCTATATTATGGTCTCGTAATTATTTAACGCTACAGTGCACTTTCTGGATAGGATGGTGGATCTTTTATTATTTCTCACACTTCGACTCTCACAATCATCATCACGAAACTATCCTCCAGACCGAGCAGTACAGAAGGAACAAGCATAACCCACTAATCTTTTGAAACTACCTTGCTACACTCCCATGCAAACCACACATACCCAAATTACATGACATACACCACACTACGACATGAAATACAAAACAGTAAATAGTCACAACATTATCACTTTCAGCTTTCCCACTTCAATTAGTATTTATCCCACTTTCACACGACACTGCCCCACTTTGTAATTCTACTTTCCTACTATGAACTCTGGAGATATTTGCACGTCTTCCTGTGCAATGCAAGCCAAGTGGCGTTGCTGGATAGACGGCCGACTCACCTTGCTTCTCTCTCAGAGTTTGAATCTAGCGTCACACGGAATCATATCACGCAAAGTAATATTAAGAACGTATTCATCACACACGCGAGTCCTCAACTGATACCATGGACGAGTACTTCTCTTTATCTTTTGTCTCATACACAGTTTGAGACTCTCACAGTACTCACCACGTGGAAGTGCTCGTCTCTAATTTCAAGTCCTGCACACGCCATTTCTTAAATATTTCAACTTATGGTACACACGCTATTTCTTAAATATTTCAACTTATTGTACACACGCTAGTAATTCAGCTTAACTTAAGCACACGGAAGTATTTCAACTTATTGCTACACGCGGTTTCATTGTGACCGTTGGTCACTTCCGAAGCTTACTACAATCCCATTAATATTACCTGCCTGACACTTAATTCTCCCCACAAAAGTTCCTGAAATAGAGAAATTATTATTTCAAACTACTCTTAGATATTCCACATGCATACCATGTCTCCACTGTTTTGTCATTACGGAGCACAACTAAGACAGGTCTTAACAGTACAAGATCCAGCGGCAGAGTGCCGAAACATGGCCGTTCTTCAGGTCATCTCGCACCTCTGTCGAGGTGGGGGAAGACCATGCTACCGTATTGGTCAGCCACATTTCAGGCGCTCAAAGCTCAGGTAAATTTCATCTCTTTGGTCCCACCAAAGGTGGCCAAAGGATCGACTCAAAGATGATCATATATTCACATTCACTATCTGCGGTTAGCAGACGACCATACATTCATTCACTTCACAGATCTCACCAAACTGGATGTAGGGATTTACTTTGTGGGAGTGCACATGTGATAAATTAAATAAATAAATTGTCATTCTTTCCCACACTGGTATCCGGCTTCGCTGTATAATTGAAATTGAGTTATTTTTACAAAAAAAATGTGTTGTTCTGACAAGAATAATGAAGTATGTTGTACCTAATTTCAATGTCGGGCGGTGCTGTACCCTTTCAGTCCCATATGATTTCACACACATTTTAACATTCATTTTGATGTAATCATGTTTCAGTTCCCATCGCTGGGGCAACATAAACATCAGCTTTGTCATACTAGTTGAAAGAGTGTGTTGAAACTGAGTTTGCAGAGAAAAACTGTTCGTTTGCAAGGGCAGATACAAATATGTAAAAGACAATTGAACACTGAGTTTTCATATCCTATTTTTGCCGAATGAGTGTTTCTCTGGTTGGTATCTACAGTGTGCGCAAAATAATACTGGCTGTGAAAATATTTCATGCATCTTAAGATAGGCACCCCAATTTATGTCATATATCCCAGATGTTGATGGTGTAAATTTTGTTGAGTTTCTTAGGTTTATGAAATATTTTTCGGAACACTTTTGTTTACCTACACTGTATATACTCAAGGACCCAGTACAGTCTCCATATCAGCATTTGTAAATCTATCCTGTTACTAGCGCCATTGTACAAGTCTCATGAACATTATTTCTGATCATGTCTATATTGTTCTGATACATTCTGTATTGGTCATTCACGAATGTGAGCCGCATCACTTCATATATCATTCTTCTCCCTTTCCACATTGTACTAGATAATGTACCTCGTACGACCCGATGCTTATTCGTTGTGTGATCGATGTCATAATCAACGTAGGGAAATTAGTCACAGCCGCGTGAGACTCTTACTCAGTGGCTCTATAATCCAAGAACGACCTGAAAGTATTGGAAAATGAAACTATCAGTTTTCAAGATAACATAGACCGTGTACGGTACCCATCAGTCGGTCACCTCAACCAAGGTTTCACTTTCATATTCGTTGGTTTCGCAAACTCAGGACCAAACTGTTACTTGTCAGCGTAACCTAGTCCTCGATCTAAGCTACAGACAAGCCTGTCACCACAACGTATATACCACCTTTGAGACAAGGTCATTAAGATTAAATTATAGTACTTCAAAAGAAAAAAGCCTTTTAAATTACTGTAATTTATAAACGGCTGCTGCGAAAATGGCCAGCACAAGAAAGTTATGATTTAAGAATACTTCAACACAGGTAGCGCTAAAGTGTTATTTGTATCGATAGAAAAAAACATCTGTACGCAACAAAAGCATATAGTAAAGGAAGTTCATCCACACAATGAGAGTAATTCCTATCACTTTGTCACCACAACAATTGAAACGTCCCCTTAGAAAAATTGTACATGACTGTGCTTAAACTGACACACAATATTTTTAGCGCAACGCAATCTGACTTTCAAAAATCCCTACAAAAGAATGTCCCTGACTAACATTAACCTATACGTTTCACAAATCACTTACCTCACCAAAAATCTTCGTTACTCGAACTACTGCAATACAGCGAGCGCCACTACTGCCAGCTAAATAAAAGATTCAAACTACGGAAGGCACTAACTACTGATAGGCATAGTTAGCAAATGAAAGATTTTAATAGAGAACAAACAATGTATTTACCTCAATAGTGTTCAAAAGTCATAATGTATATAGCAGGTCATGATATCCAGTATTACAAATTTCAAAACTCCGCCATCTCTCTCCTCACATCCACCACTGCTGGCGGCTCACCTCCAACTGCGCAACGCTACGCGCTGTTAACAGCCAACAGCCCAACACTACAATGGCGAGTATTACAACAATGCAAAGCAGCCACAGACCGCACACAGCACAGCCAGTGATTTTCATACAGAGCGCTACGTGGCGTTACCAATAAAAAAAACCTAAACAGCCTACTTACACAATGATGTGTATTACAGACGAAATCGTCAACATTCCAACCTAAGAGGTTGCTTATACACCGATGAGTCAAAACATTACGATCGCTGCCCACAGTAACACTGAATGCCACCTGGTACCATTGCGAAGACATGATGTGGTAATGAAAGTATACAGGATGTCTTTCCTATTCCTTTCTTTAATGCGGCGCCCAATTTCGATGAAAAACGTCGGTTCATTTCCAGGTAGAAAGAAAATGATTTTCTAAAGTAGAATTTTGTGCGCATTGGACAGAGCGGTCCCGCATTAGTCTAGTGTGGTACTCGTGTTACCCATTTGTTATTAAGGGAACAGTAAAACACGAGGAATGACCAGTTCTCCACCGGCGACGTCTCCGTTTTCGACCCTGGCCTGCACTGACTGCTGCAGCCGTGCAGAAGAGCGCTGCTTTGTCGCTGCTGGAGTACCACTTGTTCTTCGTGTTTTACTGTTCCAGTTAATACATAATGGTAAAACGAATATCGCTCTAGATTAATCTGGTAGTGCCCTATCGAATGTGCATATAAAATTCCAATTTAAAAATAATTTTGTTTGAAACGGGAAACAAACCGACGCATTCCGTCGACAGTGGGCGTCATATGAAAGACATGGTGTGTACGATTTGTTCGGGCTGACACCAGCTACACGTTGCAGAATTTAAATATCAAATATCTGCCGGACCACCAGAGAAAATGTGCCTGATGACTCTTGAGAGAGACCTCTTGTGTAAGCGAAGCAGGAACGAATGGGAAATCATTCTTTCGGTGATAGGAGGGAGAAATGGTGTAATCCTCTGACATAAGTGACTTTTACAAAGGGCAATGTCTCGACTCCAGGAAACGAGCATTTCGGAATCTGATTAACTATTCGTCTGATACTGCCGTGAGCATCCATGGAAAGTGGTTGGATGGCGGAACCACGAGAGGGCGACAATTTGTTGAATACCCACCACTCGTCACAGCAGGCGGTAGTGGGAAACACGTTCGCTCTGTGAAGCAGGATAGGTGGCGATCCGAGTACACCGTTCGTGCAGGCACAGCGTTGTCGAAGAGCGGGCTCCGCAGCAGCCCACCCCTACGTGTTCCCGTGTTGACACAACGATGTCGGATCAGCAAGGAAAAGTATCGCGTGGTCAGCTGAGTCGCGATTCTTTTTACAAAAGGTCTATAACTGTACCCGGATATGCCGTGACCAGGCGAGCTGCTGCTCGAAACATGCACAGCGCTACGGATGCAGTTTGTGGAGAGACTATTATGCTGTTGGGACTTTCTCCTGGCCTTCCGTGGAACACGTGGTAGTAATGGAAGGCACCGTGACAGCTGCAGACAACGTCAATATTATTGTAAGCCACTTGCATCATTTCATGCTTGGTGGCAGCTTCCGTCAAGATTACTTTCTATGTCACGAGGGCAGAGCATGCTGCAGTGGTTTCAGAAGCATGATAGTGAACCCACGCTGATGTCTTTGGCACTAAATACTATACTGTCTCCAGCTTGACAAGGAAACGCATTGGCAACACTGCTCCATACTTGGAACAAGTGCACCGTGTGGGTGGTCCAGCGCACAGTTTAACCAGAAAACTAATGTAGATGATTAGGAAGTGCCTGAAATGACTGTGGCTTCTGGAGTTTAAACTGCGAACGAAAGTGAGCAAGTCCACAGTAGGTGGTGTATGTAACCCATGGTACGGAGGCTCCACGCGGTACGCTAGTGCTGTGTAGGTTGCCCATTCAGCAGGCGTTACACAGTCAGACGGCGTATGGCCAAAGCCATAATTTCCGTGTGGCCTAGTGAAGGCGACAACATCGATCCACTGTTTTACATCGCCTGTTACGTGGGTGTAAATGTAGCATCGCTGGGTATTTATATACGCTGCACAGTCCGACAGGAGGTTCAATTGGTGGAACTATTTACGGAGTCGATATACAGCCCTCTAGTTGCGAACAGCACCAGCTGACACAACACGCAACCTGACTGCGACGGCCGCCGCTCATCCACCTGTTCACCACTTCGGGATTGTAACTGTCTACCAACGGAATTAGGACTTTGATTCAGAATCATATTGGACAAACATTATACCTGACGTCAGATCGCTTCCAAATAGGAGTTGAGTATTCTATAAAGTGTAGTAAAATGAAAACGAGACACTTAGGAAACAGTAAGTAAGCTGTTTACTATCTTAAAACTAATCACTATAACTGTTAACATATTTAACCCACTGTGAGACAAACCGGTCATTGCATTCATGCAAAAATGATGTTGTCCATGGAACCATGGTTGTAGCCATGTATGCATCTCTTCGTCCAAAGCAAATAAATATAAATATTGAAATGGCACAGCTTATTTCTACTACGCAGTAGAAGTTTCGCTGTGGAAGCCCTTAGACATCCTCCGTACAGTCACGGTCTCTCCCCGTGTGACTTCCATATTTTTGGAGCCTTGTGACTTCCATATTTTTGTAGCCCTGAAGCAAGAAGAGGTGTACGCCCCAGTACAGTCATGGTTCCACAGGCAACCGCAAGCATTTTTCCATGAAGGCAATGACCGACTTGTCTCACATTGGGATAAATGTGTCAATAGTTATAGCAATTAGTTTTGAACTAATAAAAAGTTTACTTAATTGCTGGTACTTGATTTATGGGCATTAGTCCGTGGTCCAAGGGATAATTCTCCGTCTAACGTTTCGTCTTCCTCTGCTGGTAATATTATAAGAGGCTTCAACGACTCAGAACGCTTTCTGAGTTGTTAAAGCCTCTGATGATGTCTCCAGCAGTGGAATATTAAACGTTAGGCAGACAATTATGCCTTACAATAGGGCCTTACATCCATATACAAAATATTAGTAATAACGGAAATGCCACCAGTGCAAGCCTACGTTCTACGAGTTTACCTACTTTTCTCCATCTGCCTTGTTTTCATTTGCCAGCTGTTCGTGTGTATGGGATAAAGTGATACAATAAGGTGACGGAAGTCATGGGATGGCGATATGCACTTACAGGTGGCGCTAGAGTACCGTACACAAGGTATGAAAAAGCAGTGTACCGGCGGAGCTGTCATTTGTAATCAGGTTTCCGACATGATTGTGGCCACACGACGCGAATTCAAATGGTTCAAATGGCTCTAAGCACTATGGGACTTAACATCTGAGTTCATCCTTCCCCTAGAACATTTTTTTTTTTGTTCATCAGTCTACTGACTGGTTTGATGCGGCCCGCCTCGAATTCCTTTCCTGTGCTAAAATCTTCATCTCAGAGAAGCACTTGCAACCTACGTCCTCAATTATTTGCTTGACGTATTCCAATCTCTGTCTTCCTCTACAGTTTTTGCCCTCTACAGCTCCCTCTAGTGCCATGGAAGTCATACCCTCATGTCTTAGCAGATGTCCTATCATCCTGTCCCTTCTCCTTATCAGTGTTTTCCACATATTCCTTTCCTCTCCGATTCTGCGTAGAACCTCCTCATTCCTTACCTTATCAGTCCACCTAATTTTCAACATTCGTCGATAGCACCACATCTCAAATGCTTATATTCTCTTCTGTTCCGGTTTTCCCACAGTCCATGTTTCACTACCATACAATGCTGTACTCCACACGTACATCCTCAGAAATTTCTTCCTCAAATTAAGGCCGGTATTTGATATTAGTAGACTTGTCTTGGCCAGAAATGCCTTTTTTGCCATAGCGAGTCTGCTTTTGATGTCCTCCTTGCTCCGTCCGTCATTAGTTATTTCACTGCCTAGGTAGCTGAATTCCTTAACTTCATTGACTTCGTGATCATCAATCCTGATGTTCAGTTTCTCGCTGTTCTCATTTCTACTACTTCTCGTTACCTTCGTCTTTCTCCGATTTACTCTCAGACCATACTGTGTACTCATTAGACTGTTTATTCCGTTCAGCAGATCATTTAATTCTTCTTCACTTTCACTCAGGATAGCAATGTCATCAGCGAATCGTATCATTGATATCCTTTCACCTTGTATTTTAATTCCACTCCTGAACCTTTCTTTTATATCCATCATTGCTTCCTCGATGTACAGATTGAAGAGTAGGGGCTAAACGCTACAGCCTTGTCTTACACCCTTCTTAATACGAGCACTTCGTTCTTGATCGTCCACTCTTATTATTCCCTCTTGGTTGTTGTACATATTGTATATGACTCGTCTCTCCCTGTAGCTTACCCCTACTTTTTTCAAAATCTCGACAGCTTGCACCATTTTATATTGTCGACCGCTTTTTCCAGGTCGACAAATCCTATGAAAGTGTCTTGATTTTTCTTTAGCCTTGCTTCCATTATTAGCCGTAACGTCAGAATTGCCTCTCTGGTCCCTTTACTTTTCCTAAAGCCAAACTGATCGTCACCTAGCGCATTCTCAATTTTCTTTTCCATTCTTCTGTGTATTATTCTTGTAAGCAGCTTCGATGCATGAGCTGTTAAGCTGATTGTGCGATAATTCTCGCACTTGTCAGCTCTTGCCGTCTTCGGAATTGTGTGGATGATGCTTTTCCGAAAGTCGGATGGTATGTCGCCAGACTCATATATTCTACACACCAACGTGAATAGTCGTTTTGTTGCCACTTCCCCCAATGATTTTACAAATTCTGATGGAATGTTATCTATCCCTTGTGCCTTATTTGACCGTAAGTCCTCCAAAGCTCTCTTAAATTCCGATTCTAATACTGGATCCCCTATCTCTTCTAAATTGACTCCTGTTTCTTCTTCTATCACATCAGACAAATCTTCACCCTCATAGAGGCTTTCAATGTACTTTCCACCTATCTGCTCTCTCCTCTGCATTTAACAGTGGAATTCCCGTTGCACTCTTAATGTTACCACCGTTGCTTTTAATGTCACCAAAGGTTGTTTTGACTTTCCTGTATGCTGAGTCTGTCCTTCTGACAATCATTCCTTTTTCGATGTCTTCACATTTTTCCTGCAGCCATTTCGTCTTAGCTTCCCTGCACTTCCTATTTATTTCATTCCTCAGCGACTTGTATTTCTGTATTCCTGATTTTCCCGGAACATGTTTGTACTTCCTCCTTTCATCAATCAACTGAAGTATTTCTTCTGTTACCCATGGTTTCTTCGCAGCTACCTTCTTTGTACCTATGTTTTCCTTCCCAACTTCTGCGATGGCCCTTTTTAGAGATGTCCATTCCTCTTCAACTGTACTGCCTACTGCGCTATTCCTTATTGCTGTATCTATAGCGTTAGAGTACTTCAAACGTATCTCGTCATTCCTTAGTGCTTCCGTATCCCACTTCTTTGCGTATTGATTCTTCCTGACTCATGTCTTGAACTTCAGCCTACTCTTCATCACTACTATATTGTGATCTGAGTCTATATCTGCTCCTGGGTACGCCTTACAATCCAGTATCTGATTTCGGAATCTCTGTCTGACCATGATGTAATCTAATTGAAATCTTCCCGTATCTCCCGGCCTTTTCCAAGTATACCTCCTCCTCTTGTGATTCTTGAACAGGGTATTCGCTATTACTAGCTGAAACTTGTAACAGAACTCATTTAGTCTTTCTCCTCTTTCATTCCTTGTCCCAAGCCCATATTCTCCTGTAACCTTTTCTACTACTCCTTCCCCTACAACTGCATTCCAGTCACCCATGACTATTAGATTTTCGTCCCCCTTTACATACTGCATTACCCTTTCAATATCCTCATACACTTTCTCTATCTGTTCATCTTCAGCTTGCGACGTTGGCATGTATACCTGAACTATCGTTGTCGGTGTTTATCTGCTGTCGATTCTGATTAGAACAACCCGGTCACTGAACTGTTCACAGTAACACACCCTCTGCCCTACCTTCCTACTCATAACGAGCCTACACCTGTTATACCATTTTCTGCTGCTGTTGATATTACCCGATACTCATCTGACCAGAAATCCTTGTCTTCCTTCCACTTCACTTCACTGACCCCTACTATATCTAGATTGAGCCTTTGCATTTCCCTTCTCAGATTTTCTCGTTTCGCTACCACGTTCAAACTTCTGACATTCCACGTCGTGACTCGTAGAACGTTATCCTTCCGTTGATTATTCAATCTTTTTCTCATGGTAACCTCCCCCTTGGCAGTCCCCTCCCGCAGATCCGAATGGGGGACTATTCCGGAATCTTTTGCCAATGGAGAGATCATCGTGACACTTCTTCAATTACAGGCCACATGTCCTGTGGATACACGTTACGTGTCTTTAATGCTGTGGTTTCCACTGCCTTCTGCATCCTCATGTCGTTGATCATTGCTGATTCTTCCGCCTTTAGGGGCCATTTCCCACCCCTAGGACAAGAGAGTGCCCTGAAACTATCCCCTCCTCCGTCGTCTTTGACAAGGCCGTTGGCAGAATGAGGCTGACTTCTTATGCCGGAAGTCTTCGGCCGCCAATGCTGATTATTTATCAAAATTTAGGCAGTGGTGGGGATCGAACCCGGGACCGAAGACTTAGAACCACTTAAATCTAACTAACCTAAGGACGTCACACACATCGATGCCCGAGGCGGGATTCGAACCTGCGACCGCAGCAGCAGCGTGGTTCCGAACTGAAGCGCCTAGGACCGCTCGGCCACAGCGGCCGGATCGACAAGAGTGAACAGACTTTGAACGCAGATGATATTTGGAGCTAGATGGATCGGAAATTGTTAGCGAAGTCAATAACCCGAGATCCAGTGTCAAAAGTGCGCCGAAAATACCGTCTTTCAGGCATTACCTCTCACCACGGACAACACAGTGGCCGACGGCGTTCACTTAACAACCGAGAACAGCGGCGTTTGCGTAGGGATGCATGTGCCAACAGACAACCGACACTCTGTGAAACCAATGTGGGACGTACGACGAACAGCGTGGTGAAATGTGGCGTTAATGTGCTACGTCAGCAGAGGAGCGACGCGAGCGCCTTTGCTAAAAGCACGACATCACCTGCAGTAGCTGCCCTGGGCTCGTGACCATATCGGTTGGACCCTGAAGGACTGGAAAAGCGCAGGCCGGTCAGATGAGTCCAGATTTGAGTTGGTAATAGCTGATAGTAGGGTTCGAGTATGACGCACGCCTCACGAAACCGTCGACCCGAGTTGTCAACAAGGCACAGTGCAACCTGATGTTGTCTCCATAATAGTCTGGGTTGTTTTTACATGGAATTAAATAGGTCCTCTGGTGTAAATAAACCGATCATTGATAAGGAATTATGTTTGGCTACTTGCAGAACATTTGCAGCCATTCATGTATTGCATATTCCCAGACAACGAAGCGCTGTGATAGCAGGCCAAAATTGTTCGCAATTCGTTTGAAGGACATTCTGGACAAGTCGAGCGATTTTTTGGCCACACAGATGGCCCGAAATGAATCCCATAGAATATTTATGGGATGTAATCTAGAGATCAGTTCGTGTACACAATCCTGCACCGGTAACTCTTTCGCAAGTGTGGATGGCTGCTCAAGCAGAATGGGTCAGTACTTCTGCAAGGGACTTCCAACGTCTTTTTGAGTCCATGCGGCGTCGAGTTGCTGCATTACGCCGGGCAGGAGGAGGTCAGACAGGGTATTAGACGGTATTCCACAAGTTTTGTCACCTCAATTGAACCCGCAGTATATACTTTGAACTTTGGACGGTCGCTGAGTAGTTGTATTAGCCGTAGCCATATTGGTAGGACTGATATAAATCACTTTTACGCATGTTAAGTGTTGTTGTTCGCTAAGCCCTAGCAAACCCAGTTATTAAATTACACCGTAGAACAGAGCACAATAGAGCAATACCGAGAAGGCAGGTAACTCAGAGCACTGGCGCCCGTAAACAGGCAGCCGGATCCAGCAGTAGGAACAGCACGAGCAGTGGCTGTCAGCAGGGGGCGGCCCATTGTCCACGCCATTAGAGCGGGCCCGCCGGCCGCTTCAATGGCCATTGTGGCGCCCTCGCAGCCGCCGCCATCTCCACCTCGCGCCGACGGCAGCGCTCCGCTGCCCCTGGCGGGAATGCTGGCTAGTACGCTATCAGACGGCATCCGACAACTTCCTGCCGTTCCTCCGTCTCTGGCTTCCCCCTTCCCCCTTCCCGTAACTCTCCTCACCGGTCCTGTAAGTAATCTGCTGACTATTAAAATTACAACATGTGGAAGGATAGCAAGTAACGAAATTCCACTGTTGTGCAAAACGGTGTAATAATAAGAACATAACCAAATTTTAAGTAATTTCGAGGTATAAAGAGTTGCTGCCACCTCTGGTAGCAGAAATGTTTATAACCTGCTTCGGCCTCAAGTTCACATGCGCTTGCATAAGAAATAACAGGTACGTCATTCCATACAACTTCAGCTTTATGACGGAGTTCATCAGGTTGGCAAGTGATGGCGTGCCAGTGTCTCTGCAAGCCATGAAAAGACGTTTTCAGTGGGTGAGAGATCTGGAGTGCATGCTGGCCAGGGCAACAGTCGAACACGCTCTGTATTGAAGTAGGTCAGGCCAGTAACGGCATCTTACGTGTTGTGTACCACTTTGTACACAACGGTAAGATGAGGTTGGCTACAGAGTGGCGCAGCAACTGTTCTCATAGGAAATCTGGACAGGAGCAGAAATGATTAGCAACAAGTTAACAGAGTAAACTGAAGATTTACTTTTATTTCTCCAAGCATATGAAGACGCTGTGGCCGAGCGGTTCTAGGCGCTTCAGTCCGGAACCGCGCTGCTGCTACGGTCACAGGTTCGAATCCTGCAACGGCATGGATGTGTGTAAAGTCCTTAGGTTAGTTAGATTTAAGTAGTTCTAAGTCTAGGGGACTGATGACAGATGTTAAGTCCCATAGTGCCTTCGACAGCCTCTGGTGGCCGGCCCTGTTCAAGAGGCTCAGACACCTGCAGGTACCGGAGTCTCTGTATAATAGTTACATGGACTATCGCAGAGACAGAACGGTCGTTTGGCAAATGGACAACCAGAAAGTGATTAAACGAATTACAAAACGCTGTCCACAAGGGTCAATCTGCGGCCCCATCTTCTGGGACATAGTTATAGAACCGCTCCTACAGTTACTAGAGGAGCACATCCTGACAGATGGAGTTGTCGCTTATGCTGATGATCCACTCGTCGTAGTTTCAGCAAACAACCGTGCCCAGCTAGAAGAAAGAGCCAATTGAACACTTCGGACAATAACCCAATGGTGCACAAATAATAAATTAAAGATAGCAGGAAACAAAACAACTTATACATTGCTGAAGGGTATCGTGCGCAAGAACCCAACAGTCAAAATCGGGGACACAACTAGCAGTCACACGCTATGTAGGAGTATGCATTGATGAACGATTGAACTTCCACGAACACATGCGAATATGCACACACAAAGCAGAAAAAATACTACACAAACTAGCTAGGCTAAATTCGGAACAATTCAGACTACCCCTGTCAGTGACACAAACATACCATTGCGCTCTCTTCGAGTCAGTACTATGCTTTTCTGCCAGTACATGGGCCCACAGATTAAATCTCTCAACCAACAGAACCATTGCACGTTGAGGCCAAAGAAGTGTTCTACTTCGACTAACAGGGGCATTCAACACAACATCAAATGACGCACTATGTGTCGTCATGGGAATCTTCCCCATAGATATCACCATCAGGTACCGCGCAGCAGTGTACTGGCTTAGGATGGGGAGAATAGACCAGGTTCGGCAGATCAATGGTGTACCGATTGAGACAACACGCCAACTGAGAGCATGGTGAGTGGATAGCTGGCAGAGCGATTGGGCCAACAGCGATAAGGGCCACCGTGTATACAACTTCTTCCCTGACATCCGGGAAAGACTAAAACTAAAACATATTGATCCCAGCCGCGGTATGGTACATTTCATCAGAGGACATGGCCCTTATCCCACGCACCTGTACCGCGTGAGTCTGCAGCAGACTAATAGATGCATATGCGGGGAAGAAGGTTCCCCTGAACATACTGTCTTCTTCTGCGGGCAACGCACGAACACAAGACACACAGTACACATTAATCGCCTGAACACACAGAACGAACTACATGCCATAATACGCGACCCGGAAAGGTGGACTGAACTCAACAAACTAACGGACGAAATCTCGAAGATCCAACAAATAGAATACTTGCGCAACAGACCCTACCGAAGGCAAGTCGGTCCAAACAGACGTCACAATGCCCAGGGGGACACAGATATGATTAGCACCACTAGTGATGAAGAAGAAACAGATACAGACCAGGGCACCAACACAGATACTGAAGCGTCCAGCGCGGATGATCCATAGTGACAACCAAGTCAAATTCAAAGAACAGAGTGGAACAACCGACAAGAGGTGCACAAGTCAAACACAATCCTAAAAACACGATTGCACCTTATATATAAATAGTTAACAGCATCTCCATGTCCAATAAGAGCTTACAGCTAGGTACCTCTTCAAGGGACCTACGCCTTCCGTTAAGAGGCAGCGCACCCGACGGATACCTATGGTGGATCGGGGAAAACCACCGTTCAGGCTGTGTTGCTGGCGGGGCCGGAAGGTGCTAACTGCCACACCATGTATCATTGTAAGTCTCATTGGCTCAGCGTGAATTGTTTGTACAACCAACCTACACAGCCTATACCTCAACCTCCACTACACTAATAACTTCTGATCTGAAGCTTAAAGTTGGGCACCTCTTCAAGGGACCTACGTCCCCTGGTAAGAGGCGGCGCACGGCCTGGATGGAAGTATCTTAATTGTGGTTCCTCTCATTTGAGCCCAACCCGACGGATACCTATGGTAGATCGGGGAAAACCACCGTTCAGGTCGTCTTGTCGGCGGGGCCGGGAGGTGCTTGCGCCTGATGTATTCTACTAGGAGCCTTGTAGGCTCAACACAAACCGTTAGCGTCATTACCTTATTACTTTTACCACGAGTACCATTTCATTAGCAACTTTGAGCCAAGCACAAAATCAGTTACCTCTCTATTGTATATCGTAAATAGTTTAGCAGGCTGGACATGGAGGTCTTAGTCTTAGTTTCTAGCTTTAACGTACCCTAATCTCCTCTAGTTAAGGTAGTTTTTAGGATGGTAGATGTTGAAGGCATGGTGAGCAACGGCCAGCGTCTTGAGGGTCATTCCAAGACCCGGGCCGCCGCCCACAACCAGGTGACGGGCAATATTATACCTATAACTTCTCTATTCAGTTCTCTTCCTTCCTTCTTTCTAAATATTTAATTTCGTTTTGTTTATTAATATCTTACTTGATTTTGTATTAGTTATAAGTTTTTCTAATGCTGCACAAAAAAAAAGATATCAAATGGATCTAAACAGAGCCCGCCTCCACGTGGCGGGACACGGGCAACGGTGTGAGTGGGGACGGGAGCCGGTGTGGTGTTACTTTCAGTCACTGCGGACCCCGGACCCAGTCACAGCGGCTAAGTGGCAACATACGACCCACGGCGGGTCATAAAATATAAGCAGCTAGTGAAAAAAAAAGTGCTTAGAGCCATACGAACCATTTGAACTCATCACATATAATGCAGTATGAAACAGAGTCCAGCTCCCAGTGTCAACAAGAATTATGCTCTGTGACCTAAAGCGCGAAAGGCGGAGTCGGAGCCGCGACGAGGCGGCGTCTGCGCAGCACCATGTAGTGAAGTGTCTGCGAGTGCGATTGCGCAGAGTGGCTGCCGCCGCCCCTCCTCTGCTCTGGTGGCAGAGGGAGCTCCCAGTCCAGAGCCAGAGCTGCGCCAGCTGCCCCACAGCCGCTACTGGCGTCTCACCGAGACTTCCAATTCCTTTTCCATCTCGAAGAAGCTGGTAGAGTAGTGTAGATAAGTGACACCACATGCGGTCTTGCATTTAGTGGCTGGTAGGTATCATTACGGACACCTGTAACACGGGGCAGAGCCATTGATCTTAACGTATCCGAAATGTAACGCCTGCTCTACAAATGACAAGTTGTTCAAACCGGGAGATTGTTGTGTTGCGCTCGCAACGCCACGCTCGTAACATCACGCCAGGTGCTGAGCCCGTAAGATGACGGCAAATGAAATCTGGCAAAGTTCGTTGTTCTTGGAGCTTCCAGGCACGGACATGTACAGTGTGATACTGTATGTGGAACCGGGACTCCACTGTCGATCGGCATCACTTTGCGGCTATGTCAATGGAATCCAGGCTTATGGTCTGTGGTGCTTTAGACATTGTCGCACTGTCGTCGATACTTGTCTTGCTACAAATAAACCAGTTTCTTGTCTCACGGTATGTGATGTGATTGTGAGATTCTGCAGACTCTAGTCGCGTGGTACCGCTGACACCGTGCGTGTTGTTGAATACAGCCCTCAGAGCCCAACAATTCGACAGCTCAGAAGGTATAGCACTTGCCCGAAAAAGGCAAAGGTCCCGAGTTCGAGTCTCGGTCCAGCACACAGTTTTAATCTTCCATGAAGTCTCATATCAGCGCACACTCCGCTGCAGAGAGAAAATCTCATCAACTGATGAAGAGGTGTGTTGTGCATACGATGAACATTCCTGAATAGAAATCATCCTCCAAAATGCTAACACCTGTTGGTAATTTATGTAACCTGATCTAGATACAATTAAGATGGTGTGCGCTGTGGATCAAAACAAACCACATCCGTACATTTTGTGGCGCAGCTGCCAGAGGAAAGTAAAATACTATTTATACTTCCGACTTCCCGTAGGCTGTTGTACTCCATCCGTACACTTTCCGAAAAGTATTCCTCAATCCCAAGTTATTATTTTCGGTTCAAGTAAAGCTCTTGAAGCTTCCACTGGAGACCCTTGTGTGATTCATGTCACTGTTGATTTGTTACAGACCTGTCCTCTTTCGCTACATTATCGCCATACCGTCGGTGAAGTAGCAATACCACGCAACTGACTGTGTCGATTTGTCGCGTAAATGCAAATGCGCAGCCACAGCACATCGTTTTTGCGAGTTACGTATCCCCTTCTTGTTGGACACTAGTTCTCGAGTCAAGACTTCTGTACAAGGAAGTGGGCAGTGTTTCACCAACGCATCTCTGCACCGAGAAAGGAATAGTTGCTCAGTTATAGTAGCGTAAATAGTTGGAGATTTGCTTTTGAGAGCGATTGACAGCCGCCAGCCAGTGCACCAACCGTCGATCCTTTGCAAAACTTCTGAATTTAGCTGTACTGTTCTCCATTTGCAGCCTCCCTAAAGACAACAGCATCATCCGCCAACAGCTTCCAAGACTTCTGACGCTCGAGGTTACGTGGTGTTTGTTTCAGTTACGCTATATTTACATCTTTTCCCCACTTCGACTTTAGCGGTGTTCCTTGTGGTTCATTTTCATAGTAAAGGACTGAAAATTCGTCATTCATGCAGTAACACAAAGTGTGGAGAGTCAAGTGTGTTAACTGACCAAATTCTGGAGAAGTCAGCTAAGCGGTGGTGTTTGTTCAATGACGATATTGTAGTTCATTAGACCAAAAATGTGGCATACTTCTCCCTTAAATTGAAAAGAGCTTTCTATGTAGATAGGTACCAACAACTAAGATGACAAAACGATGTTTGCACACACAAAAGTATTATTAAAATGGCATGGGTGCCAATATTATTGCTACGCAGAGGTTATATATTAATTGATGGAGCCTTACTTCTGAGACTCTTCCCGAAAAGTATGCAGTGCATTTCAGGTTCAGTTATTTACGAAGCAGATAAATAATCCTCTGCCCTACTAAACCGAAAACTTTAATAGGGAAGACAAAGTTTCCCAGTAAGCATTACGTGAAGCCTCAGTTTACAAAGGGCGTGTGCGAATCTTCAGAATGTGTCAGTTTCATAATTTATGTTAACAGGGAGAACAAAGCCTTTATCATATCTGGCTGATTTTTCATCACCGAAAGTTCTCAGCAACTTTCACGGTAGGCATTCGCTGTGAGAACTTTCACTTTCTCTCCATTCCTAACTAAACAGAAAGTCAATTTTCCTCCTCCAAGGGATATATGTTTAGGTTGTTTTCCCAGCAATATCGAAGCGTTGCAATTGGCTGCAATTAACTCTGTGGTTAGTATCCTTGCCTTGCGTCTCCAAACTTAAACTTGATCTCTCAGTCCCAGACATCCCATTAAGGACGTAGTGGTGGCGGTGTTCTCTGCTCAAGTTTATACTTGACGGTGGATTTCAATATACTTCCCGTAGTCCTAAGGGCAAAACACAAGCTATGTTTCACAGCACGGCATTATCAAGTTGAGCTTCGTTGAACTATTACAGATCTTAGTTTCAAACGAAACTGGTGTAAAGAAGGGCACGCGAATGTCTTAATAGTGTTACACCAAAGAAGAAACTGTAAGCATTCTGTAACAGCTTTCGGCACAACGACGAAAGAAACAATAGCTTTCACTGTTCTTTGACGAGTGAAGATACAGATGCCAACGTTCTTCATATCGTAGTGTTTCTGACAGCAAAATGATTTTCAGGTTAAGACGTACCTACTACGAAAGAAAATGAAAAAAACACTACAATAACACTGAAACAAGGGTGTCGCAAATTACGTGTACTTAGTTACTCCTCCATTAAGCCACAGAATCATTAAGAGCTCTAACTGAACTCACAGTGTAAAAATCATATATCTTAAACCACCGAAGTGCTGTTGTGGTAAGAGCTTGAAACAGTCTTGTCATAGACTCCGACTACGATCACCCTTCACTAGTGATGTATCTTTCAGTAACCTACAGTGCGTTGACTAGAAATCTCCAACAAAAATTTCAAGAGTTTAAAACACTGGAAAACGGAAGTTTCGAAACGAACGAAGGGGAGGCTAACAAATTGCGTGTAGCAATGACAGCAACCTGTTTAAAAGCAGTGGTGACAAACTATCATTTTTGTCTACGTGCTAATCATGACAACCGATGTCACAAAACCACATATTGAATTAAGAAATGCAACTTGCACCAGAACATACAGTGCTTCCAACTCACTGGAGTGAAAGTTACACACATCGAAAATTTAAGGATCGAATGGTCACAAATGAATGCAGGGTGAGTCACCTAACGTTACCGCTGGATTTATTTCGTAAACCACATCAAATAATGACGAACCGATCCCACAGAGCGAACGTCAGGAGAGGGGATAGTGTAATTGTTTAATATAAACCATACAAAAATGCACGGAAGTATGTTTTTTAACACAAACTTACGTTTTTTAAATGGAACCACGTTAGTTTTGTTAGCACATCTGAACATATAAACAAATACGTAATCAGTGCCGTTTGTTGCATTGTAAAATGTTAATTACATCCGGAGATATTGTAACCTAAAGTTGACGCTTGAAACATTGACCTCACTTCATTGCAGGGGCCCAAACAGCTGCAACATACATCGCGTTTCTACAGAATGATCTGCCAACGTTGCTCGAAAATGTCCCACTGGAAACGCATCGACGTATGTGGTATCAGCATGATGGTGCACCTGCACATTCCGCAATTAACAATAGGCTGACCCTTGACAGGATGTTCGACGGGCGTTTCATAGGACGTGGAGGACGCATAAATTGTCCAGCCCGTTCTCCTGATCTTACACCTCTGGACTTCTTTCTGTGGGGTACGTTAAAGGAGAATGTGTACCGTGATGTGCCTACAACCCCAGAGGATATGAAACAACGTATTGTGGCAGCCTGCGGCGACATTACACCAGATGTACTGTGGCGTGTACGACATTCATTAAGCCAGAGATTGCAAATGTGTGCAGCAAATGGTGGCCACCACATTGAACATCTATTGGCCTGACATGTCGGGACACACTCTATTCCACTCCGTAATTGAAAACGGAAACCACGTGTGTACGTGTACCTCACTCCTCATGGTAATGTACATGTGCGTCAGTGAAAAAGACCAATAAAAAGGTGTTAGCATATGGACGTAATGTGCTGTTCCAGTCTCTTCTGTACCTAAGGACCATCACCGTTCCCTTTGGATCCCTACGTAATTCGGTGCTCTTCGATACGCACGATCGAACAGCGGAGGAGTGGTACTCAAGCGTCAACTTTAGGTTACAATATCTCCGGATGTAATTAACATTTTACAATGCAACAAACGGCACTGATTACGTATTTGTTTATATGTTCAGATGTGCTAACAAAACTAACGTGGTTCCATTTAAAAAAACGTAGGTTTGTGTTAAAAAACGTACTTACGTGTATTTTTTTATGGTTTGTAGTAACCAATTACACTAGCCCCTCTCCTCACGTTCGGTCTGTGGAATAGATTCATCAGTATTTGACGTGGTTTATGAAATATATCCAGCGGTAATGTTAGGTGACTCACCCTGTTTATAGATTTTTATCGACATAAAGACTTTACACCATATAACCATAAATTCAACTTGTTATGAACGTTCGGAGTAACTACCGATGATCCACCGTATGTATCCCACCGGCACAGAAACGTTTGTCGCAATCTCATAGGTATCTCTTTTATGTGTTGCACCAAGTATTGTATCAACCAGTTTCTCTTCAGTATATTCAATGGCTTTGCTTTACCCAATAGGCAAAAATCGATAGACGTGACATCCAGCAACTGCGGTGATCGTGAGATTCCACATCGAATCCTATGAAGAAGTTATACTTTGTTGAAGTGTTCACGGACATTGCTGTCGAACTGGGGATGCGTAGCGTTGCGTTGTTATCACATCCTCTCGCGGTCAAGAAAAGGAATGGTCTTTAAAAATTGTGAGAAAACATCTGTAATGGACACCGGGTAACTTGCATCAATTCGACGTACGAAGGTAAACATTGTCTGCTTCTTAGTTTGTTCAGAACAATACCAAGCCGCAAGTCGATAGGGAATTGTTGGTGGTGGTCTGGGATGACAACAGAGTATGCATTTTTGTTACTCGGGGCATGGCTAGTAGAGAAGTCGAAAATACTATCACTGCTGAAACGAGCTTCATTAGCAATTTGAAAACACGTGTCTCAGGCGCGCTGTGCTTGCAGTAATATTTGATTCTGGTCCTTACCCTCTTATCACAAAATCTCAGTTTGTGATACTTCGCCGGCCGACGACTCCAAACGTTTGGAAAATCCTATAGAAATGGTTACTGTTTCCTTCCAGCGCAGAAGGTAACTTACCTTTATCTACAGCCAAAACTGCAGAGGCATATTTGTAGGTGCAGTACTTGTGTATTCCAGATTATACGTTACAACATTAGATCAAACAAATGGTATCACTACCTGGTCCGACGTATGACTAAGTCATCATGAGGTGACATGTTTAAAAAAGAAATTTTCCTACTCGCAGATCGTGTCTGCAGGCTGGCAAGGTCTGCCCTGCTTCCAGTTCACGTTCAACTTATCTCCTCCAGTAACTAAGTATTTCCTCGCTACTTTTGACTTTCAGAATGTTTTCTCTCACAATCAGATTTATATTGTGAAATTTTGAGATTTAAGAGTTGCCAGCTTGACACTGTTACGTAGTTAACCGTAGCCGTCAGTTCCAAAAATCAGAGGTCAGACACTGTGGGTACCTTTCTGGTCCTATTTAGTTGAAGAGATACTATCTGACGTATACAAGTACATATAGTTGTGTCAACAGAGTGTTTGATTGCATGAAATGGGCGAGTAAAAGTCAATGAAACAAGAACATAATTCTAATAAAAGTTACTTGGTCAGCCATAATAATGTGTAACTTACTTTTTGAAGTTCCTTGTGGAAAATTGCCTGTCTTCCACCGCAGAATTTATTTGATAATGGTGTTTTAATGCTGCATGTGCTCATACGATAAACACGGAGTTAATGACATGAAAAGCTCACTGGCTTCTAGCCGAAAGGTAGCATTAACACGAGAAGTTTTCAGCAGTAGTATACGGCGGGAAGTCTACATTCACACATGTGGAGAGAATGTGACTACCTAATTAGTAGAAGGGTATCGTTTGTGGCTACAATTACTTTGATTCGTTCCAGTTGCCGTCTGCATACGGGGTAAATAATAAGCCACGACGTAATTTAATAGGGCTGCAGTTTATTCTGTACTTACGACGGCTGTTCGGAAAGTAAGGTCCGATCGGTCGCGAAATGTTAACCACAGTCAAAACCCAATGAAGCTTTGCATAAATGTGTTGGAAAGCGTCACGTCTCTCTTTTCCGTTCTGAGAGCAAAATGAGCACGTAGAGAACAGTGTAGTGCCTGGAGGGAGACTGCGCCTGATTTTCTGCAGCCCACATAACAACTGTCCTTCTTCACGATAATTCTCGGCAGCACACTACAGGACAACGAAGGCGCTGCTGCAGCGTTTCCGTACATCCCGGACGCCGCTCTCTCTGGTGTACATCTCTGCTCGCATGAACCGTTGGCTATGAAGGCAACATTTTGGCACAGACAACGACCTGCACATCAGCGTAGAGAATTGTCGGGAAGGACAGGCGGCTGCGTTCTATGACGACGATATTGGAAAGTTGGTACAAGGCTACGACAAATGTAGACAAGTGGTTGGGAGGTGTAACTAACGGTAGCGAATAAAATCTTTTTGATTTTCACAGTGATTTTTCATTCCGCAGCCGATCAAACCTCGGTTTCCAGAATAGCCCTCGCAGAATAGACTCCTATGCAAATACAGTAGACGAACAGAACGCCTCTGTCATCTCTCGGGTCGTCCACGTGCGCGTCGTTTCGCGGCTGCGTCGACTCGCCTGCGGGCCGCAGCCTAGGGCGTGAGTGAGAGAGCTGCTGCTGCCCTGCTGCCGTGGTGCCGTGGTGCCGTGCTGGCGGTGTTGGCGGCGTGCGGGAGCGCCGGAAGCTCTGCGGCGCTCGCCAGTCACTGTTGCGGCTTCAGGAGTTTTTCAGGTCTTCGCGGCGTCAGCTCTCCGTCGCCAGTCGTCCGTTTAACACGGCGCAGGCCCTCGGTGGAGTCGCCGTCAGAACCCTCTGACGTGGCATTTTGTTCACTACCCTGCACCTCTCTGCTGTATCAGACAGTTATTGTGCCACAACCACATCCTAAACGGCCGCGATATTACGCCAGCTTACCAGCCGAGGCGGTGCATTGCTAAGAAGTGACCCTTACGAGCTGCTCCGTGTCCATTCCCTTCGTACTTACGACCTCAATTTTCTAAAGCAGTATGACGGAATTCTAAACAAAAATTCACTTTAGATGATTCTAACATTTCCGTGCGATATTACATATAGAACATTTCCATCGTATTAAAAGAATCTCTGGTAGCTGAATATCAAATAAATAGTGTAAAACAGGCAAAGTGTGTGAACGGGCTTCCGGCCTGGTTGCAGGCCGAGTGCAGCCTTTGCGTCCCCGCGGCACTGGCGCACCAAGTGTGGCCGACTCGTCACAGCGGCTGCCGCCTACGTCCGGGAAACATCCCCGGAACTCAGCGTGGTAACAGGCAGAGTGGACCTGGGGCTACCCTGGAGGGCTGGAACGAAGAAAACTCCCTAACTCTATCCGTGATCGATCCTGTGATTTCCAAGGCCAAATTGTAGTGCTCTACCCGCTGGGGCATCACAGCTACATGTATAGTTTAATAAACAAATTTTCGGGCAATTCACTTTCGTCTGCAAAAAGATTTGAAAGACTCATTTGCATCATTAACATAAACATAAAATCGTTACCTTCATGTAATACTCGTCAAATTCTTATTTTATAAAAATAATTTATACCCTCCGGTAGTTCCAATTCTGCTGTTTAACGCCTCTAATTTACAACAAAAAACAGTTCAAACGATTTATGAAAATAGCATGAAAGAAATGTCCTTCAGCAGGTACTTAAAATCAGTTGATGTCGTTTAAAAACAATTATATTATTGTAGATACAAAATGTATGCTGCTGCAGTCTGCATTTATTGTTACATTTCTTTCATTAATCCCTTAGTTAAAGAAAATAACTTGAAGGCTATATTGATAACGATTAAACTATGCATAATCATCTGTAAAATCTTATAATCATTTCTTTCAGTATAGTAAAAGTAAAAATTTAAAAAATAAGTAAGTTAACGAATATTGAATCGTAATATTTGAATAAAAATAACATTCTTTTATTTCTAATCACTAATGTCATTTTACTGCGATTAGTACTCAAAAAAAAATATTTATTTTCATTAAAATTTTTGATTCAATATTCTTAATTAACATTTATATTTGATAACAAATACAGAATTTATAAATAAAAGTAAAAGTGCATTGTAATGGCAGTCCATCAGAGTTGCTTATTATACATTTTTTATTTGCCGCCATTGGTTTCGAGCATGGCTCATTTTCGAATGATACACATTAAGACCGTAAATGCTATTTTTCGTAATTGTAAAGTACAATTTACCATCCATAGCACATTGTAAATTCTATTAATTCCCAAATATGGAAACTAGCATTTACGATGTAATTGCGTACGGCTTCCAAAGGAGCCATCCTCAAAACGGTACAATAGTAGACTATACAATTTTCAGTTGCAGTACAGCATTCACAGGAAATATTCAAAAGTAAAAATCACTCATACTATGATAATAGATCCAAAGAACGCTCAATTACAAGACATTCACGCTACGCATTCAGCAACAGGTATTTCTTTTCTTTGATGACGATATTTTGTGCTTAGCAGCGCTCGGAAGTCTTCTAATCATCAAGGGCGACGTTTTTAGTTTTTTGAGAATTCGTTGTATTGGTTAGGAAACTGATGCCACGGCACTGACTTTTAAATCCTGTAAGTGGGCAGAAAATCAAATAACGGCAGTCCTGAAGGCTACCTTAAAAGTCTCTGGACTCGCATTCGGGAGGGCAGGGGTTCAAATGACCATCCGGCCATCCAGTTTTCGGTATTTTGTCGTCTCCCTACACAGCTCGAATCGAGTTCCAGAATGCATCCCTTGAAAAGGATCCGACCGAATTCCTTTAACAGTACGTATCTTATGTACTACACCATCTCATACTTGAATCGATGCATACCAGTCTTGTGAAGACGTTCCACACTTTGGCGCTGGAGGGATTTAGTTCCTTGGCTATCGGTCGCGTGCTGGTGTAAGGGTTGTTCTCATTTCGCTGTAACACAGCTATCCTAAGCTGAACAGTTCGCACACAACGCGGTCTACGTGTTTCCCGTCGGTCTCGCCTGAGAAATCCTGTTTCACGAAGACGGAAATCAAGTCTTTGAAATGTTTCAGTATGCGGTGACCTCCTCCCTGGAAACAGTTCTGCATACAAGAACGTTGCTACTCAACTATTGCATCCTATCTCCCCACAAATGAACTGCAGGTCAGATAATGCTGTTACAGTGTACTCAGACATCAAAAACCTGTAAATATCTATAGTAACTTTCAAGCAAATATACCACAACATCAACTACAATAATGTAAGTGTACATCTGGGGACGTGGACACTGCTTGCAGTAACATAAACTAACACTCCCTAGCATTACGATGTAACTGTGCTGCAAATCAGATTACAAAGTCAACGTGTTGCATACAAAGCAGTCAAAAGAACTGTGAACATTGGCCGCAGAGAAGTCCAGCGTCCAGCCCTTCGAGCACCCTTGGCGGAGAAACTGTGCGTCTATGACATTTGTGTCCCATAATAAAAGAGTCTCTTATCTCTTCTAAAAACTATGTAACATTACTTAATTCTTGTAGGTTTTATTGTATGTTAAGCCAAACAAGCCGTGCTACTAAAACGTGTGTCGTAGACAAGTACGTAACTGTAATCCAATATACTCTGCAAGTCCTCTTTTTATTCTGTTGACTATATAACGACCGTTTGCTTTATGCTTTTTATTCTACTTACTTTGTATCTGACATGTATTGTAGACATTGAGTATGGCTACACAGCCGATACTACGCCGTACTGAACAACATACACTGATGGGAAAGAAAATCGCAACACCAAAAAACCAGTTAATGCATACTAATGAAAATTCGGAAGTACATTTGTCTAGGTAATCTATTGAGGTGATTAGCTTTGCAAGTCACTGGTTAATGTGACCGCGAGATAAGACTTCGGAAATGTGAAATGCTGGTACATTAATAACAAGTGTAATCACCACAATGTTGAATGGAAGCGTGCAAAGGTGCATGCATTCAGTTGTACAGGTGCGGAATGTCAGTTTGTGGAATAGAGTTCCATGCCTCTGGCACTTGGTCGTTCAACACGGTGACGGTTAATGTGGATGACCATTATGTGCTCCACTGGAAACGGCTGGTGATCCAGCAGGCCAAGGAAAAATACACTACTGGCCATTAAAATTGCTACACAACGAAGATGACCGACAGAAAGAAGATGCTGTGATATGCAAATGATTAACTTTTCAGAGCATTCACACACGGTTGGCGACGGTGGCGACAAATACAAAGTGCTGACAAGAGGAAAGCTTCCAACCGATTTCGCATACACAAACAGCAGTTGACCGGCGTTGCCTGGTGAAACGTTGTTGTGATGCCTCGTGTAAGGAGGTGACATGCGTACCATCACGTTTCCGACTTTGATAAAGGTCGGATTGTAGCCTATCGCGATTGCGGTGTATCGTATCGCGACATTGCTGCTCGCGTTGGTCGAGATCCAATGACTATTAGCAGAATATGGAATCGGTGGGTTGAGGAGGGTAATACGGAACGCCGCGCTGGATCCCAACGGCCTTGTATCACTAGCAGTCGAGATGACAGGCATCTTATCGGCATGGCTGTAACGGATCGTGCAGCCACGTCTCGATCCCTGAGTCAACAGATGGGGACGTTTGCAAGACAACAACCATCTGCACGAACAGCTCGACGACGTTTGCAGCAGCATGGACTATCAGCTCGTCCGCATCTCGTGGTCGTGCGGTAGCGTTCTCGCTTCCCACGCCCGGGTTCCCGGGTTCGATTCCCGGCGGGGTCAGGGATTTTCTCTGCCTCGTGATGACTGGGTGTTGTGTGCTGTCCTTAGGTTAGTTAGATTTAAGTAGTTCTAAGTTCTATGGGACTGATGACCATAGATGTTAAGTCCCATAGTGCTCAGAGCCAGCCACTATCAGCTCGGAGTCCATGGCTGTGGCTACCCTTGACGCTGCATCACAGACAGGAGCGCCTGCGATGGTGTAGTCAACGACGAACCTTGGTGCACGAATGGCAAAACGTCATTATTTTCGGACGAATCCAGGTTCTGTTTACAGCATCATGATGGTCGCATACGTGTTTGGCGACATCGCGGTGAACGCACATTGGAAGCGTGTATTCGTCATCGCCATACTGGCGTATTACCCGACGTGATGGTATGGGGTGCCACTGGTTACACGTCTCGGCCACCTCTTGTTCGCATTGAAGGCACTGAACAGTGGACGTTACATTTCAGACGTGTTACGACCCGTGGGTCTACCCTTCATTCACTCTACCCTTCATTCGATCCCTGCGAAACTCTGCATTTCAGCTGGATAATACACGACCGCATGATGGATGTCCTGTACGGGCCTTTCTGGATTCAGGAAATGTTCGACTACTGCGCTGCCCAGCACATTCTCCAGATCTCTCACCAATTGAAAACGTCTGGTCAATGGTGGCCGAGCAACTGGCTCGTCACAATACGCCAGTCACTACTCTTGATGAACTGTGATATCGTGTTGAAGCTGCATGGGCAACCTGTACACGCCATCCAAGCTCTGTTTGACTCAATGCCCAGGCGTATCGAGGCCGTTATGAAGGCCAGAGGTGGTTTTTCTGGGTACTGATTTCTCAGGATCTATGCACCCAAATTGCGTGAAAATGTAATCGCATGTCAGTTCTAGTATAATATCTTTGTGCAATGAATACCCGTTTATCATCTGCATTTCTTCTTGGTGTAGCAATTTTAATGGCCAGTAATGTATTTACACTGTGGAGAGAACGCTGGGTTACAACAACGGTATGTGGGCGAAAGTTATACTGTTGGAAAACACCTCCTGGAATGCTGTTCACGAATGGCATCAAACCAGGTCGAATTATCAGACTGACGTACAAATTTGCAGTCATTGTGCGTGGGATAACCACGAGAATGCTCGTGCTCTCATAGGATATCGCACCCGAGACCATAACTCAAGGCGCAGATCGTCTCTGCCTAGTACGAAGTCAGGTCGGTTGCAGGCCCTCAACTCCCCTCCTTCTAACCGACTCACGGCCTCCACTGGCACCCAGGGAGAACAAGAAACACAACAGACCTCCACCCTGCCCTCCAATAACCTTTCGCTTCTCAACACTGAAGTTGCATATGGCGGTGGTTTGAGGGCAGTGAAATGAGCACTACAGGGCGTACGGCTCGGAGCTATCCTCGAAGCAACTGATTTATAACAATTCGTTGTGTCACTGTGGTGCTAAGTGCTGCTCGTATTGCTGCTGCAGATGGAGTACGACACGCCACAGCCGTATGCCGAGCTCTGCGGTTGCGGCCGTCCAGAGCCCGTCTCCTCGCGACCGCACACTGCCGTGGCTGCCGCTGCCAGCAGTCACGTGCAGTGGCCACATTTCTGCCACCTCTCTCCGCTACATCGCAGAAGGAAGGTCTAGCTTCCTGTAGCCCTATTACACGACCTCATTCGAACTCAGTGAGGTGTTGATATTGGCGTCTTTATCTCCTTAAAGCCATACTTGACTAACATCAACTCACAACGTCCGATCTCAAAGGTAACTGATGCTCACGAGTATTAGAGCGTGTACTTAAACCAAACCTACTTTGCATCATCATAGTGGCGCTACTAGCGCCACTCTAATGCGACGGGCGTCAAATTTGAACAGCCATCATCTTTCAGGTGTAGAAACACGCCACCGACTTTCGTTTATGTCGCACAACTTCTCCTCGGTGCTGCGATTTTCTTCCGTCAGTGTAAATTAAAAGGACGGTTTAATCCTGACAAATAGAGCTAGTGTGACGAACTGTAATCATCCGAGGAATTCATCACGGTTGTGGATCCCATTGCAACTAGCACAATGAGTTACTCATTACTCTTGCGGTTAGTGGGGCAAGATAGTTTTCTGTTTGTTTTACACCAGCGTAAGGAAGTTCCCATGTAGACTGTAGTATTTAATTATATCGTATCTGAAGATGATCAGTTGATCGAAACGGGCAGTAAATTGTTATTTGTTTAGCGGCATCTCTCGACCATTCTGAAATATGACCATTTTTTCCCAAATATTTACTATCTACTGGCTGCCCCTGCACAAAGTGCGTTGAAGGATGTTTGTTTTAAGTGACGTTAAGACCAGCCCTGAAAGCACACATTACGAATTGTTTCCACGTGCTGTTTGCAACGCAGCCTGCATGCTACAGAGTAAAAGGAACAGCAGCGGCGGCGCGCGCCTGTTGCGGCCGCAGCGGCCGAGCGGTAGGCGCCTGCAGCCCGCGCGGCCGCCGCCAGTGATTGCGCCCCGAGATCGATGGCGGCGGCCTCCGCCGTAATGAAACCGGCTCTCCCTCCGTGCGCGGCCGACCTGTGGCCCCTGGACCCTGCAGGAGGCCCGAAAGCGCGCCTCAGTGCGCGGCCGACACGACGCGGCGGTCCGGCGCCAGCACCGACAATGGGCTTTCCAATTACAACCACAACGCAGCTCTTCTTATCGTGACTGTCGTTTATTTTTTTCTAGCTCTGGTGCTATCTTATCTATCGTAGATATCAATCCCTCTGTTGTCCAACAAAGTTATTACCGTTATCCAATACCAAAAAAAGTTTAATGTTCAAAACATATCGGGCAATGAAAATGCCAATAACTGGTCAGCTACACTCGGCGAAAGCGAGCGATGCAGGGTGTTTTTTGCTAACGTTTATAATCCGTTGTCATATAGCTGTATGTACTTAGAATGATTTTGGCAAGCTTATGTAGCAGAGTAACTGAATCGGTGAGTGCAGAAAATACTTCAGTCACAAAAATCGTTTTCGATGAAAACAGAAAGCCAAGATGCCGGCCGCTGTGGCCGAGCGGTTCAAGGCGCTTCAGTCCCGAACCGCTCTGCTTCTACGGTCGCAGTTTCGAATCCTGCCTCGGGCACGGATGTGTGTGATGTCTTTAGGTTAGTCAGGTTTAAGTAGTTCTAAGTCGAGGGGACTGCTGACCTCAGATGTTAAGTCCCATAGTGCTTAGATCCGTAAACGTTTAAAGACTCCCAAAGCGACGTAGATGATGCTGTGGAAAGTAAGATACGTGGAGACGCAAATGTCGGGAATTACCCAAAAGGTGGACGACAAACATTGAACATGTGACGTCACCAAGTGAAGTACCTCGCAGCACGTGCAACGGCGGAGCTGTTGGTCCCTTGCATCTGGTCATCTCAACCCGAGGCAAGCATTCACGTCGGTTTAGCTCCCGGACCTACGTGCGCAAATTTAGAGCGTGAGGCTCAGGATTCGAGTCCTCTGTCTGGCAGCCGGTATTTTTTGCCTTTCAATAGACAATTTTGTGTTTAAATTCAGCTAATATTCATTATATTTACCAAGCTCGTGATGCCTACTATAATGCGTCGCAAGTAAATAAGTATAGACTTCCGAATTCCATCGCTACCAATAAATGATCTGTGCGTTCTTTGCTGAATAAGGTCTGTAAAAAAAAAAAAGATTGCACAAAAGGATAGTAAAACAAAATGACAATAGCTTTTGTTTGGTTACAGCGAGGACAATAATTTTGTAACTGCTACGTTTACAATGGATCACATTTACAAAAGTTACTGGAAAACAAGAAGCATAGTGGAGTGATGTGCAGCATTGCCCCCTGTAATCTCCCGCCTCCATCCTTCTTCCATCTATTGTCCACATTAAGCAATGTCCAGTCCAAGTAATTAAAAAGCAGAGTCTTTTACGAAGATTTAGAGGAGCGAAGATCACAATAAAGTTTCTAGTTTTCTCAGCTTGTCATGCTGAGATAGCTCCAGTTATTCTTGTCTAGGGTTCTCAATCCTCAAACTGAAAATATCCCATCAGGTCCTCACGGTTGGTTTGAAATAAATAAATTTTAAGGTTGTTATTGCGGCATTTTTTTGCGAAAATGTATTTTCTCACATTTTAGTATATCATACAGTATTTTGATTTTTCACATTAACAAACCCGAAATTACATTGTTCGCACAAAAATACGTCCGATCACATCAAAGGCATGCTTACAACTCCCACACTTTGCGGAAATAACAATATTCTAAATGGTTTAAAATATTTCTTAACAAAAGTATTTCTACTGGTTTCCGTTACATGATTGATTACGATTATTATCCAGAAATAAATATAGTAAACAGTACAGGATTGCGTAATTAATAAAAGAAATTTTAAGTATGCCAATAATTAGTAACTTCAAATGTTTCTAAACATTTTTTAACTGAACATTCTGATTATAACACCGAAGCTGAAATATTTTATAAAGTAATTCCTTTCCATAAATTTTAGCTTTAAATACAACATAGTGTGTATAAAATTACATAAAAATTTTCAGAAAAGCAACTGAGATAATATTCACCTGTCCAAAATCAGAAAAATAATACTGCTATCGACAACCACTGTTGAGGAAACGAAATGCTAGAGGATGATGTCTCGTTACACCCCTACCGGCGTAGGAGCCACAAGCCCAGTAGCTGCACGAGTGGCGAGGTAAATCATCTAGTGACGTCACATGTCCGACGTTAGTCGTCCACTTTTGGAGTATGTCCCGATATTTCCGGTCCCACGTGTCTTATATTGAATTACTAGTCTCAGCGTCATCTACGTCGCTTCGGGGGTTTTCAAATGTTAATAAGAATCACACGGTACAATGGGTGTTAAAAAGAAATGCCATATTGCTGGATGAGGTAGCACTGGTCAAAACTAGACGAAAAGTTCCACTAATGATATGTCTGGAAGTCTATGTATGTTGAGATATGGGCTATTTAACTTGTAACGAGTAATGTGTAGAATTTACAGACAGGGCACGATTCACAATAGACGTGTGTGTGCATTCCTAAGGGACCAAACTGCTGCGGTCCTCGGTCCCTAGACTTACACACTACTTAAACTAACTTATGCTGCTAAGAACAAAACACACACACACACACACACACACACACACCTGCCCGAAGGAGGACTCGAACCTCCGGTGGGAGGGGCGGCGCCTCTAACCACGCGGTCAGTCCGCACAATAAATGACACGCATATATGAGCAGATGCAAATAGTCAGACAGTCACGATGGAGATGCATTAGGACACCTTTAGTGTCAATGTGTAGGCAGAAGCTGTCGGTGACAGACTCATAGACCCATACGCGATAGTAAACAGATTAACAGCTACAATTTACGACGGTATTCTGCACGAAAAATTGCACGCACTACTGTAGCACGTTACACTTGGAGATAACGACTGTGGTTTATTTACGAGGGCCATCGAGAAAGTAACAGACGTTTTGAAATTAAATATTAATAATATAGAAAAACCAAATTTTTTACTTTTAAAGGTGCACTCTTATGCTATTTTTCTACACAATCGCCATTCAAACTGAGGCACTTATCATATGTTGGCACAAGTTTTCAATACCGTCTCTGTAGAAGTGTGCCGCCTACGATTGCAACCACTGATTTGTACGATATTGCACTGATGCATGCCCGAAGAAACAGGCACTGCGGCGACAACAGCAGTTATGAAATACGTGAAATAAATTCGCAATTGCTGATGGTTGTCCTCATTCACAATTGCAAATTCTTTTAATGTACTGATTTATACCGATGCAGTTCAATGTCAGTATCAAAGAGTTCTGTAGCGAGCCATGTCTCCATTGCTGGGAAGAGATGGTGGTCGTTCGGTGCCATATCCGGGTTGTATGGTGGATGACCAAACGCCTCCCGTCCAAAACCCCGTAGGAGTTTCCGGGTATGATCGGCCGTTTGTGGACGTGCGTTATCGTGAAAAAACAAAATTTTTTCGCTAAGTTTTCCGTGAGACTTGTTTTGCTTCACCCCCGTCACTTTGTCAATGCTTGACAATATTACTCTGAGTTAACTGTTATGCCACGTTCAAGGAAATAAATCAGAATCATTCCCTTAGAACCCCAACACACAATAGCTATGATCTCTCTTGTTGACAGCGTTTGCAAACACTTCATTGGTTTCTTTTGAACATTTGTGTGTCCAATTTCCATCGACTGCCTTTTTGTTTCGCAACTGACACGCTTCAGCCAAGTCTAGGTCCATGTTAAGATGCGATAGGTTTGTTACCATTTTTCTTGTAATCTATTACGAAGGTCAGTGCTGAACCTAGTCTCTGTTTTTGTTGTCTTCCGTTAGGATTTTGCGAACCTGCCCAGCACAAAATCATTTTGTAACGTAGAGATTTTTACTGTATAATTTCACTATCCTTTAATAAATAACAAAAAATTGCTACTAAACACAAGAAGACCTGACCTTTTGTGGAAAGACGTGATGTATCCACTCAAGAGAGTGGACTTACACTATGTGATCAAAAGTATCCGGACACCACAAAAACATACGTTTTTCACATTTGGTGCATTTTCAAAAATGGTTCAAATGGCTCTGAGCACTATGGGACTCAACTGCTGTGGTCATAAGTCCCCTATAACTTAGAACTACTTAAACCTAACTAACCTAAGGACAGCACACAACACCCAGCCATCCATCACGAGGCAGAGAAAATCCCTGACCCCGCCGGGAATCGAACCCGGGAACCCGGGCTAGTGCATTTTGATGCCACCTACTGCCAGGTACTCCATATCAGCGACCTCAGTAGTCATTAGACATCGTGAGAGAGCAGAATGGGGCGCTCCGCGGAACTCAGACTTCGAACGCGGCCATGTGATTGGGCTTAACGTTTTACTTTCATATCGTTTTTTGTTGGCCTTTCTACATTTAATGATAATGTTTTGTTGGGGATCATACGTCTGTACGCGAGATTTTCACACTCTTAAAGATCACTAGGTTCACTGCTTTCGATGTGATAGTGAAGTGGAAATGTAAAGGGACACGTACAGCACAAAAACGTACAGACCGGTCTTGTGTGCTAACTGAGAGAGACCACCGACAGTTGAAGAGGGTCGTAATGTGTAATAGGCAGACATCTGTCCAGACCATCACACAGGAATTCCAAACCGCATCAGGATCCACTGCAAGTACTATGGCAGTTAGGCAGGAGGTAAGAAAACGTGGATTTCACGGTCGAGCGGCTGCTCATAAGCCACACATCACGCCGGTAAAAGCCAAACGACGACTCGCTTGCTGTAAGGGGCGTAAAATTGAACGATTGAACAGTGAAAAAACGTTGTGTGGAAGGACGAATTACGGTACACAATGTGGCGATCCGATGGAACGGTGTGAGTATGGCGAATGCCCGGTGAACGTCATCTGCCGGCGCGTGTAGTGCCAATAGTAAAATTCAGAGGCGGTGGTGTTATGGTGCGGTCGTGTTTTTCACGGAGGGGGCTTGTTTTTCGAGGCACTATCACAGCACAGACCTACATTGATGTCTTAAGCACCTTCGTGCTTCGCACTGTTGAAGAGCAATTCGTGGAAGGCGATTGCATCTTTCAACGAGATCGTGCACCTGTTCATAATGCACGACCTGTGGCGGAGTGGTTGCACAATAACATCCCTGTAATGGACTGGCCTGCTCAGAGTCCTGGCCTAAATGCTATAGGACACCTTTAGGGTGTTTCGAAACGCTGACTTGGTGCCAGGCCTCACCGATACCTCTCCTCAGTGCAGCACTCCGTGACTAATGGACTGCCATTCCCCAAGAAACCTTCCAGCTCCTGATTGAACATATGCCTGCATGAGTGTAAGCTGTCATCAAGGCTAATGGTGGGCCAACACCATATTGATTTCCAGCATTACCGATGGAGGGCGCCACGAACTTGTAAGTCATTTTCAGCAAGGTGTCCGGATACTTTTGATCACAAAGTGTATCTTCGCTAGACTTTCAGCAATCAGTGAATGTTCAACGTAGGGAACCAATGTGGAATGTAAGAGTTACATTATTTAACGTACCAAATAAGCTAACACAATTTCAGCTTAAGAAAAAACCACACAGACGTGATAATAATTCGTCGAAGCAATAAAGCTGTTTCCTAGCACATAAGAAACCAGTTCCACAATTATTGCTAAATCTGTGCCACAGAGGACAATAATCTTCAACACATTTTCTTTTGAAGCAAAAGTAATTACGTTTAGAAGAATATTCGTGTATTATAAAATCGTGTGAAGTGTAAGGATGGACGAATCATTGGACTCCATAATTTTTTTTTTAAGTGGCATGGAAAGTGCTTACGATTAACAACACCAGACCAACAACAAAACAAATTCTTCTAGTACATGAAACTGTGTTCATTTTCTCTTGCTTTCAGCGGAATAAGCTGCAAATATACGCATATTCTAAAGTATTCCTTCATGAATACTTGCAGCTTATTTTACTGAATCGGTGTGGTTTCACTGTTTTCAAATGCATTTCAAGTTAACCCTGTCTCTTAGTAATTTACTAAGGTATAGAGCTTAAAATATAACAACTATTTAGTTAATTAAGCAGAAAATAAACACAATTATTAACCTTACGACCGGTTGGAACGCTAGTGTCGCTCCATCTGTCAAACATAGCAACTTTCACACCAGAGAGTGTCTGGAGTGTATGTTGTAGAATTTGGTAATAAACGGAATATGTGTTCACCGAGCTAGTATTGATGTGTTGCTTCAAAAAGCGGGGGTTGTCAGGAAGATCGCCTCACACATTTAATTATTTTTATTGCACTTCGGATGCGAGTTCATCATTGAAACATTAGGAACTTATTGTCCGTGAGTTCTAGTAATAAATAAAACATAAATTGGAAATTGACGTTTTCGGTCAATTTTATGAATGTCCCCACTTACAAATCTTGTATTGGACAGCGTAACGGGACATCCTCGTGTAGCATTACTTTTCCTCAATTGTAGTTGTCGATGGCAGTATTTTTCGAATTTTGGACAGGTCAGTGCTATGTCAGTTGCTTTTCTGAAAACTTACATATAATTTTATACACAGTAAGTTATATTCCAAGCTGAAATTTATGAAAAGAAATTACTTTTAAGAAAAATTTTTGTTTCTATGTTACAATCGATAATACTAACTCCGAATGAACAGTTAAAATTATTTTATAGAAACATTTGAAATTAAGAAATATCTGCACACTTAAAATTTCTATTATTAATTACGCAGTCCTGCACTTTTTACTATGTTTATTTCTGGATTCATTTATGAAATAATGATCGAAATTGATAACATAACTCAAACTAGTAGAAATTCACGTGTTAAGAGAAATTGTTAACACTTTCGAAAGTGTTACTTCCGCAGAGTGTGAGAGTGGTAAGCATGCCTCTGACGTGATGGGGCGTATTTTTGTATTTTGTGCGAACAATGTAATTTCGGGTTTTTTAATGTGAAGGATCATAATGCTGTATGGTATAGTACAACGTGAGAAAACATATTTACGTAAAAACAAAAATTCTGATGCAACAATCTTCAAATTTATTTAGTTCAATCCAACCGTGAGAACCTAAAATGTGAGATTTTCAGCTTCAAGAATCAGACCTCTAGACAAAAAGAACTTGGCCAACTCAACATCACAAGCTACGTAAACTTGAAAGTTTATTGTAATCTTCACTCCTCTCAAATGTTCATAAAAGACTTTAATGCGGACAATAGATGGAAGTAGGAAGGAGGGGGTAGAATAAAATAGGAATTAACTTCCTTCTAATTACGATCCACGATCCACTCTTTCTGTGCGGGTAAATTCAGATCGTGTTCCAGATAGATACTGCTTTCAAAGTTGTAACCACTTGAAGCTTTGACACTGTCTGAAATCTGTTCACGTGTTTTCATCTTGTCAATGAATACAATGAATGGTCTATGTTCAAATTATAAAAAAAGGGTCCTTGACTATAAGAACGCCACGATCGATATTTCCTATCAGCGCTACTACCACGGTAAATTCCAGTATCCAGATATCTGCCAGGTCCCCATAGGTGTTTCCAGCCACGTGGTATGCCACAGCCACTGCCGCCATGTCAGTCCGGTGGATGTGGCGTACGTATTGCTTGCACTGTGACGCAGTCCGGACCGTCGTACATTCTGCCCGACTCGGCGGGGGCCCATGGCGGCTTACGGCTGGGGGGCGGGAGGCGGGAGCCGCGGTTGCGGATCGCTGGCGCGCTGCCCGGCCGAGCGGCTTATCCGCCGTCTCCGCGCCATCTGCCTCCGTCAAACCCTGACCTTTTCTTTGTTACACGCCTTTAACGACTGCGAGCGTACAGGTCAAAAGAAAAATCACATATCGATTGCTCGAATATGTGAGTCGTTACAGGTTTTACGATCACTTATTATGACTTTGTCGGGTAACGAAAATCTTTTCCATGCGAATTTCCATTGATTCTACAAACTGATATCTCCTGAAACTCATCTTTTTCTCTTCGTCCACGAGAACCAGATCGCCGGCGGCTAGCATGATTCTGTCTATTCCTTGACTTGCAGACGGTTCAAAATGGTTCAAAATGGTTCAAATGGCTCTGACCACTATGGAACTTAACTTCTGAGGTCATCAGTCCCTTAGAACTTAGAACTACGTAAACCTAACCAACCTAAGGACATCACACACATCCATGCCCGAGGCAGGATTCCAACCTGCGACCGTAGCGGTCGCGCGGTTGTAGATTGTAGCGCCTAGAACCGCTCGGCCACTCCGGCCGGCACTTGCAGACGGCATTGGACATAGTTCTGCATTGTAGTTTAGTGCCGCGCGGGATTAGCCGAGCGGTTCATGCGCTACAGTCATGGACTGTGCGGCTGGTCCAGGCGGAGGTTCGAATCCTCCCTCGGGCATGGGTGTATGTGTTTGTCCTTAGGATAATTTAGGTTAAATAGTGTGTAAGCTTAGGGACTGATGATCTTAGCAGTTAAGTCCCATACGATTTCACACACATTTGAACATTTTTGTTGTTTAATGAACAAAATACAATTGTATCGCGTTTCGTGGCAGACCTGTAGAGCTCTGGATTTCCTATCAAATCCAAGGTGGTTAGAAACAATCCGAAAAACTTATAAGGGTACTCCAGGAAAAGTTGCGCTGAAGAAAAACTGTTAAGGAAAAAAAATCAATGCGTTGCGCCGTTTACGAGTTAATTAGCAATCGGGCCGTAGAGCGCGCAGATTGAAGCGGAAAGCCATAGACCGTGTCGCCAAATGTCATCTTCGCTGTGAGAACAACGGACACTAATTCTATATGGCCGGCCACATGAATTTGCACGCGCAACAGCCTCATTGGTTATCTTCAATGCTAATTGACTCGGAAGCACAACGTATTTATTTGGAATTATGGAACATGTTTTATGCTCAAGAATTATGACATTTTTGGAGAATGAACATGTCCTCTATAAAAGTCAACATGGATTTCGCAAACATAGATCCTGCGAAAATCGGCTCGCTGTGTTCTTCCATGAGATCCACGGCGCAGTGGACTAGGGCGCTCAAGTTGACGCCGCCCCGCATTGCCTTTTAATGAAAAAAATACCAGCTTACGGAGTATCGGAACAGAGCTGCGATTGGATTCAAGACTTTCTCGCAGATAGAACTCAACACGTCGCTCTTAACCAAACTAAATCGACAGATGGTAACGGAAATGTAATTCAAGAGAGAAGTAGCTAGCAGAACATTCATTTGCCCGATTGTTCAGAACTAATCATCGGTCTGACACCCCTATCAAATTTGATTACTAAGAAAAGACGGAGCAACCTAATGGAGAGCGACGCGCTCGTTACGGTTTTGTTTACTTAGCGCGAAACCATTATAGGTATGATCACCAAACTTCAGTTCAGAGGCTAGAAGAGTAGAGGGCAAGTTCCAAGAAGAGGCGGGCAACATATTACTTCTTACCACAGATGCTTTGCCAATTCACCACGACGATAAATCAGAGTTATAAGAGCTGATACACCATCATGTTGACAGTCGTTCATCCTACTCACCATCCGGGAAAGGAAAAGGAAAGGGAGAAAATGAGAGTGGTACCTAGAAATACCCTCTGCCACGCACGCTAAGAGATTGTGCGCAATATTTACATTATCAAACGGCTAAAACATTCAGTGTCTTAACAGCTCCCAAGGGAAAGAAAAATATACTTATCAGTACCCTTTTCATACGATCATTGACGGAATTTAAAAATTTTAAATAGTGTCGTAATCTACTGATTTAGACGTATAATCCTATGTTAAATGTGTGACACAGTATATCAAGTATTAAAGTCGTGTACATGTTTTGGGGCAGCATAACAAACGGCGGGAGAATTCTGTGACTATATTCATTCAGTATTTGACAATGATAGCAGTTAAAGTCATTAACTCATTTCATGCATGCAAACTCGATTATTTAAATAATCACGTATGGGGTGGATTAGTAGTAGATATAGGCACAGTTACTTACCACATTAAAACAAATATTGCAAACAATATGTTTAGTATGACGTACATCAGTGATTGGAACTTAAATGTTTGCAAGTAATACAAGAAACCCCTCCTTCGTTCCCTCATACTTCGTTAATATTCATTGGATTATTGCCCTAAAAGCCACTTTCAAATTGGGTAGTCTGCGCTGGCTGCGGCAGAATTAAACTCTGCAAGAAAGGCACTCCGCATTACGCAGAAGTTAACTTCAACCTTGAACGTGAATGTTAGTGTGAATTGGGATCATGTTGTCTTTTACTGAGACGATCATCGATTACAAAATCTGCCTAAAATATTGTTATGACATGGCAACGCAAATAATGCTCGCTCCCAAATGTCGGGCGGAACATAGGTTCACTTCGTCGCAGAAGCACCTACATGTACGAAGATAATAAGCAGGAAGTGATACGCATTACTTACGTTGAGTGCCCGGTATACATCAACATGAAGGAAACGAGTATGCCGGTCGCTAGGAGCTTCAGTCCGGAACCGCACTGCTGCTACGGTCGCAGGTTCGAATCCTGCTTCGGGCATTGATCTGTGTGATGTCCTTAGGTTAGTTAGGTTTAAGTAGTTCTAAGTCAAGGGGACTAACGACCTCAGATGCTAAGTCCCATAGTGCTCAGAGCCATTTGAAACGAGTTTAGTACTGAGTCATCTCATTTTCTCAAGTAATTCCCTCAGCGTCACATGTCATAATTCAATTGTACCCCATGACCATTGTTTATGTTCATTTTATATCGTCTTTACTAGACACCATCCACCCCATTCAACTGATCTTTCAAGTCCTTTACAGGAAAATCGAAAATGCTTTTGCTCTTTTCCCGCCTACATTTTTTGTGTAGTGTTAACTATGTTTATCTTTTGGTAGAATATATCGAAATTAATTAGGCACCGTATAAGGAAAATTCCTTGCTACTACGAAAAATAATTTACCATTGCCATCACCTTCTTGTTTTACTGCTGCTCCTTGTACTTCATGTCTTCATAAGCCCGCATCTCGTGGTCGTGCGGTAGCGTTCTCGCTTCCCACGCCCGGGTTCCCGGGTTCGATTCCCGGCGGGGTCAGGGATTTTCTCTGCCTCGTGATGGCTGGGTGTTGTGTGCTGTCCTTAGGTTAGTTAGGTTTAAGTAGTTCTAAGTTCTAGGGGACTTCTGACCACAGCAGTTGAGTCCCATAGTGCTCAGAGCCATTTGAACCATTTTTTTGTCTTCATAACATGTCGTAACTCGAAATCTGTTGCCGATAAATTTTCTGTGTTAAAAGAGAAGATGCACTAGAGTAAGCTGGAAGGTCTAATGGGACCAAAATGGTACAGGTTAATGGGTGTTAAATGCCAGTAAATGACTGTTATGTTTCCTGATAACAAGAAAGCACTCCAGCAGTGCTAATATGGGTGGAAAGGGAAGAGTGCCAAGTTATTCCCGCGATGGGAAGTGATAATTTTCCAGGAGCCTTCTTATTCGCAGTCCTGCGTATTCCGGCGACCTACACTATTGGTGAACCTCTGCCCATACAAATGTTACCTAAAGCACTTTTCGCTAAAATGCCAGTATATATTTCACATTAAGGATATTTCTGATTATGGCTGTTGTGGAAACGAGACACGTATTACAAGTAAAAGAACATCTCTTATAGAAAATTCGAATTATTAGCGCTACCAAAGACATGATCTGCTACTGTTTTAGATATCAGCGAACCCTTCACGGAACAATTTTTCATGGAAGCTGCGCACAGTAATACGAATACTTATCGTTCGTGCAGAAACCATTGAGGTTTTGAAGTTTCCATAGTGAAATTGCGCTGTACAGTTATTGGTAAAATTGATTTCCAAAACTTCAGTCATTATACTGCCACTGCTATCGGTAAGTTCTCCACAAACAGCTATAAGTACGCGTATTTAGAACGGATTATTACTAAACAGATGGCACCCACTGATTAACTAATATACATACATTGCTCATTACGCATCCACTTCGGGTCACAAGCTGAGGTTAATAAACAACACTGCACGAAGTACTCTGAGTACCACCCACTCGTTACAGCGCTGTTCCTGCCAAATGTCAGGTAGCTATTTTCGCTGCCGTTCTTTAATTATTCAATTTGCGACGGTCCTCGCTATTAATCGAACAACAGCGAGTGACATGCAAAATTTCTCGCCACAACCTGAACAAGCCATTGGCTGCAAAACTCAGCAGCAAACTGTGTTTAGGACAGTTTCCGTGTTGTCAATGCACAGAATGTTAAGCAGTGTGGAAATGGCGCCCTCACGAAGTGGACACGTCCACAGCTGGCAGTTTGTTCAAGATACGAGGGCAGTTCAATAAGTAATGCAACACATTTTTTTTCTCGGCCAATTTTGGTTGAAAAAACCGGAAATTTCTTGTGGAATATTTTCAAACATTCCCGCTTCGTCTCGTATAGTTTCATTGACTTCCGACAGGTGGCAGCGCTGTACGGAGCTGTTAAAATGGCGTCTGTAACGGATGTGCGTTGCAAACAACGGGCAGTGATTGAGTTTCTTTTGGCGGAAAACCAGGGCATCTCAGATATTCATAGGCGCTTGCAGAATGTCTACGGTGATGTGGCAGTGGACAAAAGCACGGTGAGTCGTTGGGCAAAGCGTGTGTCATCATCGCCGCAAGGTCAAGCAAGACTGTCTGATCTCCCGCGTGCGGGCCGGCCGTGCACAGCTGTGACTCCTGCAATGGCGGAGCGAGCGAACACACTCGTTCGAGATGATCGACGGATCACCATCAAACAACTCAGTGCTCAACTTGACATCTCTGTTGGTAGTGCTGTCACAATTGTTCACCAGTTGGGATATTCAAAGGTTTGTTCCCGCTGGGTCCCTCGTTGTCTAACCAAACACCATAAAGAGCAAAGGAGAACCATCTGTGCGGAATTTCTTGCTCGTCATGTGGCTGAGGGTGACAATTTCTTGTCAAAGATTGTTACAGGCGATGAAACATGGGTTCATCACATCGAACCTGAAACAAAACGGCAATAAATGGAGTGGCGCCACACCCACTCCCCTACCAAGAAAAAGTTTAAAGCCATACCCTCAGCCGGTAAACTCATGGTTACAGTCTTCTGGGACGCTGAAGGGGTTATTCTGTTCGATGTCCTTCCCCATGGTCAAACGATCAACTCTGAAGGGTATTGTGCTACTCTTCAGAAATTGAAGAAACGACTTCAGCGTGTTCGTAGGCACAAAAATCTGAACGAACTTCTCCTTCTTCATGACAACGCAAGACCTCACACAAGTCTTCGCACCCGAGAGGAGCTCACAAAACTTCAGTGGACTGTTCTTCCTCATGCACCCTACAGCCCCGATCTCGCATCGTCGGATTTCCGTATGTTTGGCCCAATGAAGGAGGCACTACGCGGATGTTGAAGTTATTGATGCAGTACGACGTTGGCTCCGACATCGACCAGTGGAATGGTACCGTGCAGGCATACAGGCCCTCATTTCAAGGTGGCGTAAGGCCGTAGCATTGAATGGAGATTACGTTGAAAAATAGTGTTGTGTAGCTAAAAGATTGGGGAATAACCTGGTGTATTTCAATGCTGAATAAAACAACCCCTGTTTCAGAAAAAAAATGTGTTGCATTACTTATTGAACTGCCCTCGTAAAATAGTAAACGTGCCAGGAACGGGACTAATTGTTATGAATATGGATGTGTGAACTTTTTTCACGGTTCCTTTAACTTGGCAGAGTTTGTAATTTTTCTCCGGAGCTGCAATGTTAGTCTTCCGTGGGCAAATAGTGACTCAAGATCTATGAACAGCGCGTCCAGAACATTTGTTTCTTCGACTGTTTTATGGCACTTTTCGAGGCAAATTCGCCCTAAAGCTCTACACGCCACACGTCCACTTTAAGGCCTAATCAAAATATTTTTATTTTATCCACTAGAAACGGTTGGTGTAGCTCCGCAACTGCGTTACCCAAATGAAATAGTGTAAACCTCGTAACTAATATATAATGGTTTGGAATCTAATTTTTAGGTTATATACAGAAACTAACCACTGAACTAAAGAATTGTATATATGTACTGTGGACGGTCTGTATCATTATATCTCTGGTGACAATACTTAACATATCAGGACCATGTCTTGCTGTCGTCAGTTGTCCTGCAGTGTCAAACCAGCGGCACACTCCACTATTCTTACCGTAAGAATGAATTTGGTAAGACTGCAGTTAGGTAACCGCCGATTTCATTTTAGCATCAGCAGTTTCGAGGCTTCTTGTCTTACCCTTAGATGTACCTGATACACCTCACGAGGGGTGGCCACGACATTCGGATCACGGATTTTCTTCAAACTTTGCATACCTCTAACAGTCCGTTAGGACAACATAAGGCCCAAGTAGTAAGGTTCCTACATAGGCGATTTCGAGAAAATCGCAAGATAATTTTACGCGTCGGTGATGTACTGCGACACTGAGCATTGATATTGCGCCGTTCAAGTGGTTAGCGTTCAAGCTCCGTAATCGGTGGATCGAATCCCGCTCTTTTTTTTCTTTGTAATTTATATTTTTGTCAACACTAGTCATATTATTTCATACATATTACATTTGATAGCTAATATAATGAAGAGAAACGTGTACGTGTTTTGTTTTCCCTCTGTTTTAACTTCTTGATTAGCTATCTTGCCTCCTCATTGGATTTAGTGCATGTGGGAGTGCCTGTGCGATAGATTAATTGTGGGGTCTTTTCGTGTGCATGCGTGTACGACAGTTTGCGTTCTTATCCACATTCGTTTATTTTAATCATTGTTAGGGTGCTGATAACCTCACCGTTGGGCGCCCATAAGGTACCCAAATCACAAACACACACTGATTTTCCAGTGTTATTTGGTCGTTTACTGATTTTTTTTTTATCACAGCAAATATTGTAAATAAAGCTAGCGGCAAGTGAACGACCAAATGCATAAAGTTTTCCTGAATATGTATGCCTGTTGTGGTAGCCATCCTGCAGTGGGGTAATGTAGCGGAAACTGCTTTGCGGTCTGGATGCTTCAATCTGCAGACACATGCTTCAAGGACGAGGGATGATCTTGGAAAGCCCAAGTCAAACATCAACAAACAATGATGTAAATAACTTTAGTCAATAATACCTTGAGTTACAATATGCCAGAACATGAGGGTAATTTACGACTAATCCCCATATATGCTTTCTATATCACAAGTTGCAGAAATATATTTTTCATACAGACACGGAAAACTACTTTAAAGCGGCATCTTCTACATCGAATGAATGCAGTTTTCCCGCACGCACAAGGAAAAACACAGCTTGCTGACTATTTGGAAAATTTTTCTTCATTCCGATAATTTGTGTGCAACCATTTTCGTGTGCATCATTTTCGTAAATACCGGTGCCGAAAATTGGCGACATCCGATTGAATTTATTTTAATAGCATTTTCAAGAGAAGAAATTTCTTGTTCGTTGTCAGATATGAACAAGGTAGAAGGCGCTTGATGAAGGCTTTAACTTGTCTGCAGAAATAGAAGTCAGATAATAGTAGTTGTAATAATAAAAATTAGTAAACACTGAATAACATTGGAAATTCAATAAAGGGTCGTGCAAATGCATTACCTTTCCAAAGTAATGTCTACGAAGTACTATGACTAGTGCAAAAAATACTAATTAAAAAAATGATTTGTGTGACTCGATCCAGCGGCCCACCAATCATGGAAACTGAACACTAACCACATGAACGACGTTAACTCGTTTTCGGGGTCTCAACGCACCGTTACACCATGACGCGTAAAAATTCTCTTGCGATTTTCTCGGAATTCCCTAAGCAGCAACGCCTTACTACTTGCAGATTATGTTGTCCTGATGGATTATAAAAGGCATATCCAGTTTGAAGAGCATCCTTGATCCGAAAATCGTGGTCACCCTTACGTATATCCCGCGAAAACACCGTGAAGGTAAAATCACACAGGTTCGATCCCCACACGGAGGCATACCAGCAATCGTTCTTCCCGACAACCATTGTCGACTGGAAAAGGTGGAAGTGACATAGTACTCTCCGCCACACACTGTAAGGTGGCATACTGAGTACAGATGTAGATGTAGATTACTAAATGGCTAAAAGTGTCACCCAGTTCCATCTGCAGGTTGACTCTCAAATGGCGTACACGAGTAACAAAACTTTGATTTTGAGTATATCTCAAAATTATTGACTGAACTTAAAAATATAAAACGATATTACAATCTACTCAGTAAGCTGCGTAACCTTAAGGTCTGACTCAATAAGTGGAGCATTGAAGTTAGAAACTGTATATATATTTGAGGCATCGCAACTCTCATTGAGTAATTGCCCTAACTGTATTCATCAAGAATTTAAGAATAAGAGGACGTAGCAATTTCCAACAAAATTTACACATAATATCAGCCCTTTTCTAAATTTCTTCTCGCCGACGCTCCAACAAAATAATGAAAGGAGAAAAAGTTTATCACTAACTACATTCTCGTTGTTCAAGCAATAAAAATTAAGCGTCAGGCATGACGTTTTAATTGATTACTTCTTTACTAGCGCACTATTAGCAACAGACTTTGAAGACAGTATCCACATATACTACAGACTGTACGTGCGAAGTTATATCATTGTACGATATGTAATTCAGGATATACGACGTCCTAAACACGGAGATGGCTGGATTGTATGAATTGCATACGGGATTTGCATTTCTGTATAGAAGCGGAGGTGGGTTGCTTACAGTTATATATAGACCGATGGAAAAAATCGCAACACGTAGGGGTTCTGCGATATAAACGAAAGCTACTAGGCGTATTTCATCATCTCTGAGATGATGTCTATTCAGATTTCACACCAGTCGCATAAGCAAATCGGGTTTGCTGTAACGGTCGTGAGCATTACTTGCCTCTGAGATTGAGCGTGGTGAGTTGGTGTTAGTCAAGAATGCTTCAAGGCGACAACGACACCATTATCAGCACCTCATTGAGCTTGAACGAGGACGTGTAATAGGATGTTCGTTCCGTGATACTGCAGAAAGACTTGGCAGGAATGTAGCCATCGTACGTGACTGCTGGCATCGGTAGCCACGAGAATGTACGATCACAAGAATAGCGAATTCCGGACGGCCACATGGCACTGCGGAGAGGGAAGACCATCGTGTTCGTCGTATGGCTCTGGCGCATCGTACTGCGTCTGCAGCAGCGCTCTGAGCAGCGGATGGTGCAGTGGTGACAGTCCGGTTAGTTCAGCACAGCTCCGAGCCAGGCGGCCTGTAGCGTGTGTTGCCCTGAGCCCACCTCTCTCTGAGACTGCGGCATGGGGTGCGGTTTCGTATGTCAGCAGGAGTGCTGTCTTGGTTATCTCCCGCACCATGACTGCATAATTGCACTTCAGTCTGGTGATTCGCCCTGTTGTGCGGCCATCCGTGAACAGCATTCCATGGTTTTTTTTTTTTTTCCAACTGGGAGACGCTTGCCCTCAGACCGCTCTTGTAACGCTGCATGCTCTACACAGTGTCGACATGTATGCTCGGCCTACTAGATCACCAGATCACATACGGGACATCATCTGACAACTCCAGCGTCAACCACAAACAGCATTAACCGTCCCTGTGCTGACCGACCAGGTGCAACAGGCTTGCAACTCCAAGGCACACACTGTCTTCCGGCACCAGTACCACGCAACGCATGCTCGTTTGCGTGCTTTCATTCATGTTCTGGCCCTTACATCGGTTATTAATGTACCAGCATTTCACATTTGCAGTAGCTTTTCTGGCGCTTACATTAACCTGTGATCTTGCAATATTAATCACTCGACTATGTTACTTCGACAAAAGTATTGCAGAAATTTCATTACTGTGCATTAATTATTTTTCGTGGTGCAGTTTTTTTCCATCAGCGTCTATAGCTCCGCAATATCTTTGTGATTTTTATTTTATGTTTCTGTTTTTTACGTGTATTGTAGTCGGTCAACTGTGTGAGTGATGCACAATATGTGTGACTTTCTGCATGACAGGACAACAGTTTAGGCACCACAATAATGCAGCAGCTCACACGTCCTTAAGTATCACACTACTTTCGTCATTGAGAAACGCACTCTACTTCCCCAAACGCGTCATTTAATACTGGCAGTAGGAAAATTTATTTTTTAACTAGTAAGCCTGTTTTAACCGAAAAATCCCCGAAGAATGCTTGAATCTGTTTTTATGTGCACTACTGTCATTGGACTGAAGTGAAGAGACGTTGCTGTGTGTTTTCTGATATTACTGTTGCGAATAGAAATGAGTGCGGGTCACGTGGAACTGAGCACGACTTAAATTACTCGACAGTGGACTACAGATGTATCCGCGAGACGATACCTCGTGAAGTCAGGTGTAGGTAGACGAGTCGGCGCGCATCTCTCCGCGCTGCGCCGTCTTCTACCAAAGCCGCTTAGCCTCGCTCCTGGGAGCGAACGGATCGCTGCGGCGTCACGTATCGACAGCTGAATGGCGCGCCCCCTGCTGGGCGCCACAGTGAACGCCGTGTTGCCGTTCAGCGGTTCGGGGCGGTACGAGCGCCAGCCGCGCACCACGCACGTCGCATCCTCGGTAACGAGCGCTGATGCTGTCACTCGCTTTCAGTCACCAACATCTTTTTTGTCTCTTTGCCCCTGCAGCTGTGTCCGTATCTTCCCGCGTCCAAGCAACGTCTGTGCAAAAACAAGAGCTGCTCGTGGTTCCAGTACAAGGGTGCGAATCTATTTCCAATGTAGTCGAAGATTTCTATTGATCTTTTCCCACTTCAGTTGTGTCTCCAATTATGTGTTTTTGGCGATTCTATCAGCACACATTGCGAAAAAGGTCAAAATACACTTCAAGCAAGAAAAATAAGCTAATAAATAACGCACTTTTGCAAAAAAAAAAAATTGACGCTATAATTAGAACTTTTTACAAGTCATTATTTCACTGAGTCATTTGTGAATCTCTCGTTAGGTGATGGCATGTTGCCGTATCCTAACATACTCCAGCTAGACATTTGCAAACTTAGTATGTCGTTACTACGTATTATAGAACTGCCAATGGGAGGAACGAACCAATATAGCATTTACATTACTAAGCAGCTAAATTGTTCAACAATTCTCAGTTGCATATTGCCCACCTAACGCCTTACAGGGGCAACAAAGGTTAGATTTTCAGTATTTCATACATTTACTGATCGAATTTAAAATTTGTAAGTACTATCATAATCTACTCCTTAAGAGATATAAACTTATATTAGAAGTTTAACACAGCAAATCTTCGCACGCGTCATAAGGCAACATGACTTCGCGCAACTTACCACGACTATATTCATTCAGTATTTGAGAGTGCGAGCACATAGTGACTTGTAACAAACTTTACACATCATTTCAACACAAATCGAATCTATTTCTGGCTGATAGAAAATAATGAAAGGAAAAAATTACATTTTGGTTGTTCGTGCAATGAACATCAGCATCAGTTTTAATTGACTTCTTCTTTACAACTTACTCTATTCGCAACACTTTTTGCAGACAGTATCCGAATATATCACTGTAGGTCTTTGCGAGATTATTCCATTATACGACTTATAGTTCAGTAAATAAAACGTCATAAAAACTGAGATGTGTGAAGAGTTATTGGAGGAGAGTTCCCGCAGTCTGTGGCAGAATAATCCGAACTTCAACCATAAGGGTTTTGCATGCTTAACGTCAATTAGTTAATGAATTAACTCATTTGTAAAGTAATAAAACATTTGAAGCTGCTTTGTAGTGGGAGTCCGAGTCTTAAAAACATCGGAGGCGGAAGAGAGGCTGCTGGTTAATATTACTCGTCAATTAATGACGCATCAAAAAGTTATTAAGACATAGAGAGTCAAGGATTCGAGAGTGAAGCTTCGATTACTGAGTTCATTCTAATTTTTTGTAAGTAGTACAGCGTAAAAAATCATGTGGAGATTAGCGCAACTGTCTTAGGTTCTGCTAGTTAAGTCTTTTAAAAGCCCATAAGTGCCCTGCCGCGTAGAAGTCACGCCCCTGATCCTCTGATAAATGAAACTGACCGTCATTTCAAGGCGCCACTTTAAGAGTATAGGCCGGTCTGGTATGTTCAGCTACAACTGCGAAGTGGGTCGACCACTATATTACATTTCAAAAGACAATTCGTGCCTACAACATGATTCGTGCGGAATCTGCAGTATTTGCTGTTTTCCACACACCTTGGGCCAAATCTAAGCTTGCTCGTTTATTGTTGGTGTTTACGTCACCTTTTATTCTTGATGGTGCTTGCTAGATACATATTTGCTCCAATTTATGGCATATATCAAAACAATCATAAGGATGTTTTTATCGATCGTTCTCTAGATTCCAGTCTGTCAGATGTAGCACTAGGGATACAATCCTGAGTAGCAAGCTCGGAATTATCCAGCATCTTGTTATGTAACAACGCTTGTTGCCTTCTCAGTTCAGGTGGAGAGAAATGGCTTAGATTTGGTGCAGCTTTTAGGCAACCGGTGTCTTCGTCAGTGGCTTCACATCACATGACAGCGCCTCGTTAGTGAGAGAGTCTACCACAATAAAAGCGGGGACAGGTAAAATCTCTCGATGTCAGGACGCGACACTTTATGGTAAAACTACGGGATTCAGCGCCTGCTTCTGGACATACATTCGCTCTCCGACATTTCATGTGCCCCCAAGATCAATACGAGCATCCAGCTAATTGCGTACTACATCTGTTACGTAAAACCAGCTGACTTTCCAAGTGTTGATTCCGCATGTGCTTGTTACGTGGTCTGTTGGAAACGAAGCCAAACGTGCGCATACAGTCCAGATATCTCCTCTATATACGGCAGTTTCCTTGGTGTTTAAGGACCTAAAAGTGTGACTGCTAGAGATGGAAATTATACTTTTGAGGTAGGGAATTCGTCATCCATTATCGTGTTTTTCAATCTACCGTGGGACTACTTGGTATGGCGTGGGCAACTGTTGTGCTGGAAGATATTATCTCCTCTGGGAAATGCTCAAAAATAAACTAATGAAAATAAATGATGATACAGCCTTAGCCCACAGGATGGTCGAAATAAAACCGGTCAGGAAGATATTTCATGCACCTTAAGATAAGCAACTCTACTTGTTGTTGTTGTTGTTGTTGTTGTGGACTTCAGTCCTGAGACTGGTTTGATGCATCTCTCCATGCTACTCTATCCTGTGCAAGCTGCTTCATCTCCCAGTACTTACTGCAACCTACATCCTTCCGAATCTGCTTAGTGTATTCAGCTCTTGGTCTCCCTCTACGATTTTTACCCTCCACGCTGCCCTCGAATTTGTGATCCCTTGATGCCTCAGAACATGTCCTACTAACCGGTCACTTCTTTTTGTCAAGTTGTGCCACAAACTTCTCCCCAATTCTATTTAATACTTCATCATTAGTTATGTGATCTACCCTTCTAATCTTCAGCATTCTTCAGTAGCACCACATTTCGAAAGCTTCTATTCTCATCTTGTCCAAACTATTTATCGTCCATGTTTCACTTCCATACATGGCTACACTCCATAAAAATACTTTCAAAAAAGACTTCCTGACACTTAAATCTATACTCGATGTTAACAAATTCCTCTTCTTCAGAAACGCTTTCCTTGCCATTGCCAGTCTACATTTTATATCCTCTCTACTTCGACCATCATCTGCTCCCCAAATAGCAAAACTCATATACTACTTTAAGCGTCTCATTTCCTAATCTAATTCCCTCAGCATCACCCGACTTAATTCGACTACATTCCATTATCCTCGTTTTGCTTTTGTTGATGTTCATCTCCCTTTCAAGACACTGTCCATTCCGTTCAACTGCTCTTCCAAGTTCTTTGCTGTCTTTGATAGAATTAGTGTCTTCGGCGAACCTCAACGTTTTTATTTTTTCTCAATGGATTTTAATACGTACTCCGAATTTTTCTTTTGTTTCCTCTACTGCTTGCTCAATATACAGATTGAATAGCATCGGGGAGAGGCTACAAACCTGTCTCACTCCCTTCCCAACCACTGCTTCCCTCTCATGCCCCTCGACTCTCATAACTGCCATCTGGTTTCTGTACAAATTGTAAATAGCCTTTCGCTCCCTGTATTTTAAACCTGCCACCTTTAGAATTTGAAAGAGAGTATTCCATTCAACATTGTCAAAAGCCTTCTTTAAGTCTACAAATGCTAGAAACGTAGGTTTGCCTTTCCTTAATCTTTCTTCTAAGATAAGTCGTAAGGTCAGTATTGCCTCACGTGTTCCAATATTTCTACGGAATCCAAACTGAACTTCCCCCAGGTCGGCTTCTACCAGTTTTCCCATTCGTCTGTAAAGAACTCGTGTTAGTATTTTGCAGCTGTGACTTATTAAACTGATAGTTCGGTAATTTTCACATCTGTCAACACCTGCTTTCTTTGGGATTGGAATTATTATATTCTTCTTGAAGTATGAGGGTATTTCGCCTCTCTCATACATCTTGCCCACCAGATGGTAGAGTTTTGTCAGGACTGGCTCTCCCAAGGCCGTCAGTAGTTCTAATGGAATGTTGTCTACTTCCGAGGCCTTGTTTCGACTCAGGTCTTTCAGTGCTCTTTCAAACTCTTCACGCAGTATCGTGTCTCCCATTTCATCTTCATCTACATCCTCTTCCATTTCCATAATATTGTCCTCAAGTACATCGCCCTTGTATAGACCCTCTATATACTCCTTCCACCTTTCTGCTTTCCCTTCTTTGCTTAGACCTGGGTTTCCATCTGAGCTCTTGATATACAAGTTGTTCTCTTCTCTCCTAAGGTCTCTTTAATTTTCCTGTAGGCAGTATCTATCTTAACCCTAGTGAGATAACCCTCTACATCCTTACATTTGTCCTCCAGCCATCCCTGCTTAGCCATTTTGCACTTCCTGTCGATCTCATTTTTGAGACGTTTGTATTCCTTTTTGCCTGCTTCATTTACTGCATTTTTATATTTTCTCCTTTCATCAATTAAATTCAATATTTCTTCTGTTACCCAAGGATTTCTACTAGCCTTCGTCTTTTTACCTACTTGATCCTCTGCTGCCTTCACTACTTCATCCCTCAGAGCTACCCATTCTTTTTCTACTGTACTTCTTTCCCCCATTCCTGTCAATTGTTCCCTTATGCTCTCCCTGAAACTCTCTACAACCTCTGGTTCTTTCAGTTTATCCAGGTCCCATCTCCTTAAATTCCCACCTTTTTGCAGTTTCTTCAGTTTTAATCTACAGTTCATAACCAATAGATTGTGGTCAGAGTCCACATCTGCCCCTGGAAATGTCTTACAATTTAAAACCTGGTTCCTAAATCTCTGTCTTACTATTATATAATCTATCTGATACCTTCAAGTATCTCCAGGATTCTTCCATGTATACAACCATCTTTTATGATTCTTGAACCAAGTGTTAGCTATGATTAAGTTATGCTCTGTGCAAAACTCTACCAGGCGGCTTCTTCTTTCATTTCTTAGCCCCAATCCATATTCACCTACTACGTTTCCTTCTCTTCCTTTTCCTACTCTCGAAATCCAATCACACATGACTATTAAATTTTCGTCTCCCCTCACTACCTGAATAATTTCTTTTATCTCATCATACATTTCATAAATTTCTTCATCATCTGCAGAGCTAGTTGGCATGTAAACTTGTACTACTGTAGTAGGCGTGGGGTTCGTATCTATCTTGGCCACAATAATGTGTTCACTATGCTGTTTGTAGTAGCTTACCCGCACTCCTATTTTTTTATTCATTATTAAAGCTACTCCTGCATTACCCCTATTGGATTTTGTATTTATCACCCTGTATTCACCTGACCAAAAGTCTTGTTCCTCCTGCCACCGAACTTCACTAATTCCCACTATACCTAACTTTAACCTATCCATTTCCCTTTTTAAATTTTCTAACCTACCTGCCCGATTAAGGGATCTGACATTCCACGCCCCGATCCGTAGAACGCCAGTTTTCTTTTTCCTGATAATGACGTCCTCTTAAGTAGTCCCCGCCCGGAGATCCGACTGGGGGACTATTTTACCTCCGGAATATTTTACCCAAGAGGACGCCATCATCATTTAACCATACAGTAAAGCTGCATGCCCTCGGGAAAAATTACGGCCGTAGTTTCCCCTTGCTTTCAGCCGTTCGCAGTACCATCACAGCAAGGCCGTTTTGGTTAATGTTACAGGGCCAGATCAGTCAATCGTCCAGACTGTTGCCCCTGCAACTACTGAAAAGGCTGCTGCCCCTCTTTAGGAACCACACGTCTGGCGTCTCAACAGATACCCCTCCGTTGTGGTTGCACCTACGGTACGGCCATCTGTATCGCTGAGGCACGCAAGCCTCCCCACCAACGGCAAGGTCCATGGTTCATTGGGGGGGGGGGGGGGACGACGACTCAACTTACAGCATCTTTACGCGGAGCGTAACGTGAAAGTCCTAAGGCACATGAAATATTTTCATGGTCAGTTTTATTTTGCTCATGCCGTATGACAAAAAGTTGACAGAGACCGAAGGAATGTTCCCAGAAATATTGCAACCACCGACATTTCAAAAAAAAAAAAAGGATCATCTTGCAGTTTCCTTGTCAGTCCGCGACTATCAGCGTGATGTGATGTGACTACTCTTCGTAGACACAAATGTGTAGCGGGCTACTTACAACGCGATATGCAGGAGTGGCACCTCGCGAACGCTGCATTAAGACTGCCGCACCTAAGTCACCAAAGGAATCAACACTACGCAGGGCAAAACCCGCCGTGCTTTCCTAGCATTCGGGAAAGAAAGCTGACTCGCAAAGCGTACAATTGAGAGCAAACGTGCTCGTAAGTGGCTAATTTGTCGCTCGTCTCGCAAGTGCTGTCACATTGCCCCTTTACTAAGTCACCGGTACAAAGAGATTCACCTTCAGCTGCCTCCAATACCAGTAACTGCATTAATTGTGTCGCCAGTCTCACTACTGAAGACAAGGGTAATTCTCTAAAAACGAATCATCAGGCCCCTCGGACTTCTCGTTTCTTGAAGAACGAGGTTCCGTTCATAGCTTTTGTGTTCGGTGCAGGCATATCAACGCCGAAAGTCTGACAACATTAAATAAACCGAGCGAGGTGGCGCAGTGGTTAGCACACTGGACTCGCATTCGGGAGGACGACGGTTCAATCCCGTCTCCGGCCATCCTGATTTAGGTTTCCCGTAATTTCCCTAAATCGCTTCAGGCAAATGTCGGGATGGTTCCTTTGAAAGGGCACGGCCGATTTCCTTCCCCATCCTTCCCTCCCCCGAGCTTGCGCTCCGTCTCTAATGACCTCGTTGTTGACGGGACGTTAAACACTAATCTCCTCCTCCTCCTCCAACATTAAATAAACTCAAGAGAACTCCTACTCTTCTTACTAATATCCACCACACATAAAGATTGCGTCGCACACTGGAATACAGTGACATCAAAAAATACCTGAAAGAGGAAGATAGCTACTAAGGAGGGCAAAACACTATATACTAAAAGCGAAGGTCCTTTTCCAAAACGTGCGACTGCTACGGTCGCAGGTTCGAATCCTGCCTCGGGCATGGATGTGTGTAATGTCCTTAGGTTAGTTAGGTTTAAGTAGTTCTCAGTTCTAGGGGACTAATTACCACAGCAGTTGAGTCCCATAGTGCTCAGAGCCATTTGAACCTTTTCCAAAATAGGATAATTCGCACTGTAGTGAAAGGCTTCGCTAAGTCTCGGTGACAGATTTGAAACTCTGAATCCCTCGTGGAAGCTACTTACAGTAACAATACAGGAAAGCAGCTCTTTGCAGCTAAGGACCCACATGTGTCTAGCGTTCACAAACAGCCTCGGAGTTGCCGCAGCTGCTATGATTTCCTAACTATTTCAGATATCGCGTAGGTTTCGTAGCCAGCATAACCGTTAAAGGATTCACTTCGCTCTGCGGGCGTTTCCTAGGCTCTCGTCCCTGTGCGTGTAGGTAAGCCTGCCTTCCAGATCGCTGTACAGTACACGCCTCCTCCACCCGAGGCCATTGGCCTGGTAGATTCTACTCATCCTGCAGCCGAGATGTGGCCGCCGTCCATAGTAGCTTTCCCACATTCGTCTTTTGGTACTTGCCTGAAACGCAACATCCGATTAAGATCCCCCTAATTGAATCATCACAGTGTATACGCACCTTGGTGTCGCTCACAAGTGCTAGAGCATAACAATGTGGATGTCATTATAAACTCTTAAATCTTCAGCTACCCCAGTTCTCTTCAAATAGGGGCGATAGAACTGCTGTTCCGTATCCGCAGCTCAGGTTGTACGTTTTTCATATCGTGTCATGTGCTCCGCTGATGCTATGACGACCTTCCACGCTGCAGAGGTGTGGCCGTAAACCTTATGCTGTCCGATGCGCGCATTGCGCTCCGCGTGAAATGCAGGGCCCGTTGCTTGAGCTAACATCCGACGTAGCTTCTCGTCACGTACAAGGCGCCAGCCGCTCAGATAATTTAACGGCATTTGCGTTCAGAGCCCCTGGTATCTCGTCCTGGTCCTCTCTGCAGAGTAATCCTGCCCTTGTGATGGACGTCCTGTTGCTACCCTTTGTGCTTAGGCAGCGGGCTCTGCTTTGTCCTCAAAAGGAAGTAGCGGAATTACAGCCTTGCGATACAACGTCTTTTTTTCCTCGTCAGCAACAGCGGCTCTTCTGTCGCTAACAAGTTATATTTCAGTGTCTGTAGAAGAGACCGTTGCTATACGAAACGTGTCATCCGGAGCAGGAGTTCTCATCAAATTTCTACCACTCGTATATCACAGAAACCATAATGGTTTTCTCGATGATGCTGTTTTTGGATATATCGTTTTATTTAGGCGCTGTTGTTTTTTTCTTTGTGGTTTTCCTACGTAATTTATCTATTTCCGACATTCGTGGGTACGTGGAACAGACAGATATCTGTAGTAGAAAATTCTTCTGATTTTTGATATCGTCACTTCTGCAGCTAAGTAATGCAAAGTGTGTTAGCAGTAAAGATGAGATTCTCCCTTTCTAGCCCAGAAGATATCAGTGAAGATTTATTCGAATTTCTAACTTTTCGACTGGCAACTGACATGTGTCTGTATAAAAGCTGGGCCCTTTTCTCAGGACTTGGTGGAGTAGTTGTGTTGTTTGTGGGTTAGGGGCGCCCATATTACGAAATGCACAAGGTATCAACTTGTGCGGCACTGTAATGTGTTTGAAACGTGCACCAGAGTAGAAAGAATGGAAAAGAAAATGGTCACTGTAAGTGCAGGAAATTCAGAAACATGATGCTCTTGACTGTAAAAGCAGCGAATCGTGTGTGGTGTAAATCCACCTCATATTATCTAGTTGTGGTATCAGAACGCTACAGTGCGTCTCCAGACACGCCTTCGCCCTGGAATCTCATTAAATGGAGTGCAAGTTGCCTCAGGCGGCGCCCGCCACGCGGTCCGACAGCCGGCAGTCACGGCCCGGCCGGTGCCTCCATTTCGAAGCAGGACGCCTCTGGTTGTCACCCACTACACGCTTACAGCGTAACGGTACGTCGACGATATTCTGTGCCCCGTTTTGTTGCCCTTCCTGGCAAACCGTACTGGGCTTCCATTTCAGCAAGATAATGCCCGCCCTCACAGAGCGAGATTTTCTACTACTTTTCTTCGTGTTCACGAAACTCTTTCTTGTCCATCAAGGTCACCGGACCTCTTCTCAATGACGTGAATGCCAGAGATTACTTAGCACGATACCACATATTTGGATTTCTTTCCATTGGGTACGGAACGCAGGAAGATTCACCGCTCCAGCGGCTCTGAGTTTGCTGTAATTAGTCTTGTCTTTTCTTTACGGCCCATACGGCCCCTACCGAACCGATAGGCAGTGGGATAAAGAATATTTATAGATTTTTTGCTTAAGATTGAGTCTTGAAATTTTGTAAGTAGGCTTTCGCGGGATAGCTGGCGTCTATCTCCGAGCATCTGCCAATTCACGTTTTTCCAACATTTCAGTGACGTACTCCCGTGAGTTAAGCAAGTCTGTGACCATTCTTGCCGCTGTTCTTTGTATCCTGTTTAGAACGGACCCCAAGCATTGGTTAGTATTGTAAGATGGGACATACAAGTGATTTGTGAGCAGTCTCCGTCTTGCTAAATGTCCTAGGTCGACGAGCAGTTCTCGAGTCAAGAAACCGCCTAGTGGTGGTCTTCTAGGAGTCCTCCTTCGTAGTGAATTGTACCGCACTTGTATGTAATTCTTCTGCTTCGCCGTGTGTTATCTGCCTTCCACCACAACTGGAACTATGTGGTCGCTCTAGACAAATACTCCTAAATACTGCTGATTTCAATGACTATCGTGTCTTTTCATCTATTTATGCTCACGAATTCCGTTTACTATGTGCATTTGAAAACTAAGGGCTATTCGGTCTTATAAATCTTTACTCGCCAGACTGTTAGACAAAACTTTTATTGGTGGTTCTTTTTCCTTAAAACCTACCTCATTTTTCCACATAACCGCTGTATGCTCTAAGCACTTTTCACAAAGCTGCAATAGCCTTTTAGCCTCCCCTGATACAAAATCTCCATCTCGGAACCAGTCGACTTAAGAAGTACACCATCGTCAA